>NC_088386.1:44205000-44407500 GCF_037993035.2 Macaca fascicularis | reverse complement strand
AGAAAACCAGTGAGAAGGCCAGTGGAGCACAGGAAGCCAGGCAGAGAGTGAAAGACGAGGAAGTCAGCAGGACCTGAGCGCCCATGAGGGTCTTAGGCCATGGTAAAAGGGAGCAGTAAGAGTGTCAAGTGTATTTTAAATGTGATGGGAAGCCATGAGAAGGTTTTGAACAAGGAGTGACATGATCTGATTTGCATTATAAAAAGATGAGTGGAAGCTGGATGGGGAGGACAAAGAAAGGTTGGTTAATGGGACAAAAAATCCTTTTGATAGAAGGAACAAGTTCTAGTGTTCCATAGCACAGTAGAGTGACAATAGTTAGTAATAATTTATTGCTTTTTAAAAATAGCCAGAAGAGAATATTTGAAATGTTCCCAACACAAAGAAATAATAAATGTTTGAGATGATGGATATCCTCATACCCTGATTTGATCAATACACATTGTTGCATGTATCAAAATATCACATGTATCCCATAAATGTGAACAATTAGTATGTATCGATTTTTGAAAGATGAGTGGAAAAGGAGGGGATGTTAAGAAGTGGGGGAGCAGGGTGTTATGGGTTGAACTGTGTCTCCCAGTAAAGACGTGCTGAAGTCTTAGCTCCCAGTAACTATGGATGTGACCTTAGTTAGAAATAGGGTCTTTGCAGATTTAATCAAGTTAAAATGAGGTCATTAGGGTGGACCTTAATTCAATGTGACTACCGTCCTTGTAAACAGAGGGAAATGTGTACACAGACAGACACACAGGGAGCATGTCATGTGAAGGCACAGAGACACGGACACAGAGGGAAGATGGCCACATGAAGATGAGGCAGAGGCTGGAGTTACGCTCCTGCAATCCAAGGAAAGCCTGGGGCTGCCTGAAGCTGGAAGAGGCAAGAAAGGATCCTGTCCTGCAGCAGGATCCTGTTGGCACCCTGATTTTGGACTTCTGGACTCCAAAACTGGTAGAGAGTGAATTTACATTGCTGGAGCCACCCAGTTTGTGATGCTCTGTTAGGGCAGCCCTAGGAAAGCAAGGCTCAGGGAGACCAGTGCAGGTGCCTGCACCAGAGAATCAGGTCTCAGGGAGGCATCAGTACACTGTCAGATGCCTGCTGAATTTTGAAAGTAGAGACGACAGGAACTGCGGGTATCTTGGGTTTGAGGGGCAGGAACAAAATAGGAATTCATTGCCAGGAACGTGCTTGAGGAACACTTCGCAAGAAACTGCAAAACCAATAAGAAGTCTTTGAATTCTGAATGTCAAAGGAAAGAGATCAACCAGTGGGATCTCTTGAGGTTATGGGGAATTGGGAGATGTACCCAAGAATAAACAAGACAAGAGTAACAGAGGCCACAGGTACTTGCCTCTGTTTCTGTAGGACAGCATTAAGAAATTGGTCCTGGCCAGGCACAGTGGCTCACGCCTGTAATCACAGCACTTTGGGAGGATGAGGCGAGTGGATCACCTGAAGTCAGGAGTTTGAGACCAGCCTGGCCAACGTGGTGAAACCCCATCTCTACTAAAAATACAAAAATTAGCCAGGCATGGTGGCAGGCACCTGTAATGCCAGGTACTCGGGAGGCTGAGGTACGAGAATTGCTTGAACCCAGGAGGCAGAGGTTGCAGTGAGCCAAGACTGCACCACTGCACCCCAGCCTGGACGACAAGAGCAAAACTCCGTCGAAAGGAAGGAAGGAAGGAAGGAAGGAAGGAAGGAAGGAAGGAAGGAAGGAAGGAAGGAAGGAAGGAAGGAAGGAAGGAAGGAAGGAAGGAAGGAAAAGAAATTGGTCTTGCTCAAATATATTCAAAACAAATTGACAAATTAGCCACAGGCACAGCCACAACATCACTGCATGAGGCTTACCGACAAGTAATGGCGACATTCAGGAATCACACTGGAAAGCAGTGGTCAGAGTGTGAGCACAGAAGTGGTTGCTGTCCCCATGCCTGTGTGTGACGGCCTCCTGAGGGTTCAGGGTTTACAGACAGTGAATGAGCACCATGGCAACTGTGCCTCATTTTACACACGAGAAGGTAGACCCTGGACGCAAAGGGGACATCTAATCTAAAGGAGCATCAGGCAGATCCTGCCTCTCTGCAGAAGCCCCAGTGATGTAATGCCAACCCCCCATGCACCCAGCCCCAGCAATTTTCCCCTGAGAGGCCTGAGAAAGTAGGTGGCCTTTTTTTTTTGTTGGTGGTGGGGGTTAGGCACCAAGGGCTTTCTGGAAAATAGGAATAGGCAGAGTTTGTCAATTATTGAGTATTTGCTACATGTGAACATTATGCAACCCGTTTCATAAGCATTCTCTAATTTATCCCTCATCCCCACCGTGCAAGTAGGGTCGTATTGCCCCCATTTTACAAATGAGGAAATTGAGGCCCCAAAAAGCTAAGAAACCTGCCCAAGGCTGCACAATGGCAGCACTGGACTTCAAAACCAGGTCTATGTGACAGAAAATCTTGGATCTTCCCTTTACACCATGTGATGTGATCTTCTTTCTTGCTACCCAGAGTGTGATCCACGGGCCAGCAGCACCAGCAGCACCTGGGAACTTTTTCTTTTTTTTTTTTTTTTTTTTTTTTTTTTTTTTTTTTGAGACGGAGTCTTGCTCTGTAGCCCAGGCTGGAGTACAGTGGCCGGATCTCAGCTCACTGCAAGCTCCGCCTCCCGGGTTTATGCCATTCTCCTGCCTCAGCCTCCGGAGTAGCTGGGACTACAGGCGCCCGCCACCTCGCCCGGCTAGTTTTTTTGTATTTTTTTTCGTAGAGACAGGGTTTCACGGTGTTAGCCAGGATGGTCTCGATCTCCTGACCTCGTGATCCACCCGTCTCGGCCTCCCAAAGTGCTGGGATTACAGGCTTGAGCCACCGCGCCCGGCCTCAGGCCCCACCCAGACCTACTGAACCAGAATCTGCATTTTGACAGGATGCACAGTGATCATGTGCACAGTAGCATATGGAAAGCACTGTTCTACTTAGTTTTTTGAAGGCCTTTGATAAATGTCCACGCAAAAGTTCAACTGCATCATTTCACAGATAAGGAAACTGAGGGCCGGAGAGGACTAGCAAGTTGCTCGGTGTTCCTGAATCGACGCTCCTAACAACATCTTGGACCATCATAAAGAATCATGTCCAATGTGCTGCTGTGACCAGAAAAGGTAGTCACATGATGGGAGCTGTCAATCAAAGGCAGCACTGAAATTAGAGAACTAACACTGTTCCATCTGTCACAACAAGGATAGTAGAGAGACAGCTTCGGTGTCCCGGTCCCTCACCCATCCCTAGTCCAGGCTCCATTGTAAGAGGGATATTGACACCTGGCCTGTGACGCCCATCTGCCCAGGCTGGGATGTTCTCACCTCTTTGTTTGCATCTTCACAGCCTGCATGCGTGCCTCATACACAGTAGGTGCTCAATCCACCTTTGCTAACATCACTGATGATAGTGGACGGGAGAGAGCTGCACAAGGAATGGGGCCTCAGCAAGAAGGGCGAAACTGAAGACGAAACCTGCACTTTTGCCTGGGGCAGCCCCACAAGCCTTCAATCTCTGATTCTCTTTTCTTTAAAATCTATTACAAAGTGTTCAACTGCTTCAGCAGCTCTCATGCTTTTCCAAATTCTTTAACAGGAATGTTAGTAAGTGTGCCAGCAATTTACTTTCTTGCATTGACTCCATGTCCTCAATACCATTATTACTGCTGAAACTGCCAAGGCTCTTTGGCTCTGAGCTCTAATGGACATTGGGCAACTGAGCCTTGGAAGATCAGCAAAAACGGTTTCTGGAGCACAACTGGGCACCAGCATCTAGATCTCTCCATGCCCCGACCCCTACATTCTGCTTCTAACAGCTGCGTGTCCCTACCAGCTGCCTTCTTGTGAATTCCATTCACCATCAAGCAAGTGAACTACCCAAGACGAACTTTTACCCTGGTGAGGTCTCTGTGAAGTGACAGCCAGGCTAAGGTGACCAAGAGATGGAGAAGTCAAGAAGATCAAAGGCCTGTAGAGCCTCACGCCCAGCCCTGCCTCCTCTGTGACAGTCAAGAATGTGCCCAGAATTCTGCTTCTGGTTACAGGCACATGCCTGACAGCCTGTCCCTACCTCTGCAAAGAAGGGAGTGTGAATGAGGGGGCCTCTGCCCTGGGCCTATGCACAGGCCCCCATTCCTTTATGCTGCTCATGGTTGACTGTCTTTGGGGTGCTCCTGGATTCTGAGTCCAGCTGCCAGCTGGACCACTCCATGTTTTTCTATTACCTCCTCCTTGATCTCAGATTCTGAGCTCAGCCCCTTGGACTTGCAGAGCTTTACACATCCTCCTCTAAGTTTGTGGGCTTTCCTTCGGCAACCCTCCTTGCTCAGCCAATCAGTCTTCCCCCTTATCAGCTAGCTGCCCAAGTCCAAGCCCAGTACATGACGTAATCCATCCCTGTTCAACTTATTGGCCAATGACCATGATACAGAGGGCTGCCACCTCTCTCCTCACCCACACGTACCCATGTCTCACTATCAGTCATATTGTAGGGGATAAAGAGGAAAGAACAAATATGTGGTCATTCACCTTAAATTGCTAATGAAATAGACACACCTTGAAAAACATAGCAAGATACAGCCAAGTATACAAATTGATACGTAGTCAGCTCCATGGCATGGAAAATAGCTCTCCTGGTGTCGATCTCCGTCCACTCATCTTTTGACCCAACCCAGGAAAGTTGACTCAGTTGCAGGGTCATTCAGTGAGATTCTTTCCCTGTGACACTTACGACAGATGCAGACATGGCCTATGACATCTGGGCATTTGGGGCCTAAAATAGAAAGGTAAATAAAGTCCAGAGGGATAAAAACCATTAGCCCAAGGCCAAGTAGCCAGTGTGGTTTGACACCACTGGTGATCAGCAGGTGTGTGGGGTGAAAAACAATGGGAACCAGTCTCTAAGCTGTCAGCAAAAGAGGCCATGGGGGTTTCCTGGGCAACCCGACATGGGTGAATGAAGTCGTGAGTTCTTCTTTGCCACAGAATCTGTGGGCTCTTTGAGTGCTCCTTAGAGTCCCAGGAGTCCAGTGTTTCTTGCCTACAGCAGCAACCTTCGTAGCAGTCTCTGGAGTGACTCCCCTCTCTCTCTGCTTCCTCCCTCCTGCTTCCTGGGGTCACTTTCCCATAGACAAGCTCCAGTCACATCCTTGTCTCAGGTTCTGCATTCTAGAAAGCCCACACTAAGACAAATGCCTACGTTATAGGGCAGTTGTAAGAACTCATGGAGATAAATCATGTAAAGCTCTTGGAAAAGAAAATCAGTACCCAAGTGACCAAGAAACAAAAGTAGCCTTGCACCCATCCACTGGTCTGATGCTCACAGCTGGCCCCTGGGTTGTTAGAAGCTCCTCTGACACTCACAACTGGGCCACACTGTTCTCCTGTTGGACATAAAGGACCTCACAGAACACCAACATCAGACAAGGTCACCTGATGCCGTGATACAGTGGGACAAAAGCAAGGGCACTGTGTGTTAGGCCGTTCTTACGTTGCTATAAAGGAATACCTGAGACTGGGTAATTTATCAAGAAAAGAGGCTTTATGTTGGCTCACAGTTCCACAGGCTGTACAGGAAGTGTGCTGTTGGCATCTGCTTCTGGCGAGGGCCTCAGGGAGCTTACAATCATGGTAAAAGGTGAAGAGGGTGCCAGTGCATCACTAGGAGAGTGCAAGCAAAAGGAGATGCCACACATTTTTAAACAACCAGATATCACATGTATTGAGAGTGAGAATCACTCATTATTGGGAGGCCAGCACCAAGACATTCATGAGGGATCCACCCCCGTGACCCAAACACCTCCCACCAGCCCAACCTCCAACATTTCAACATGAGATTTGGAGATTGGAGGGGACAAACACCCAAACAATATCACTGTGCAACCCACACATCCTCTCTTTCTCTCAGCTATGAGTGACTTCTGTTTTTTTACCAATTACATCTTTAGCTTCGCTTCAGTCTGTCCTTTCTATAGATAAGATTTATCGAGATTCCTCATCATAGAATTCCTCCATTTCCTGGTAACATTCAAGTCACAGCAAAGTCCCAAATCCTTGACCCTCCCTTGAATTACTCAATCAAAACCTCCATCCTGTTGTGGGTTCTTTCTCACCCTCCCCCTGAGAGTCCCTGCTGGTGGAGATGTGCTGGACAGCACAGAGAGGAGTCTCCAGGAGGAAGCCAGGCTGGGAGACAGGGCTCTCTCATCCCAGACCAGTAGTTAAGCACCTGCTCAGCTTTTTACCAAGCATACATCAGCCACCTACTGTGTGTAGGATGCTGAGCAGCTTAGGGTTAATGCTGAGGTGCAGACAAACCAATCCAAAGGCACGATGCCCACTTGGAGGGTTTTATGATCTAATCAGGGAAGAAAACATATACTTACGGGAAACAGCTCAGGTCAGTTTGAGCTCCTGGCCTGAGCCGTTGGCTGCTGCTCTTCTATCTTTTCACTAGGCCCTGCGAAGCCACAGAGTGTTTGCACCTCTATCAAACTTAATGAAATATTTAAATTTACTTTTGTCTTGTTAAAAAAAAAAAAAGGCCCTACATACTGCTAATAAATATGTGTAAGAATCTCTTCTGGAAATATATTCTGGGTAATTTATGTGGTATAAAACACCTCTGATCATCAAGTTTAACATCATCAGTGATGTCATGTCGATAGTTTATACCTTGATGCAATGTGTCAAGAATGGCATTTCACTTCTGTGGTCTTCCTCTCAAAAACCCATAACGCAAGTCAAACCATAAAGGAAGCACAAACTATAAACAAGCCCAAATTGAGGCACATTTTAGAAAATACGTTGTCAATACTCCTAAAAAATGTCAAGGTCATGAAAAAGAAGGGAAGTCGGGGAAATGCAATAGCCAAGAAGAGTCTAAGGAGACATGATGACTAAATGTTACGCAGTATCCCAAATGGGATCCTGGGACAGAAAAAGCACATTAAGTTAAAAGTAATGAAACTGGAATTAAATGAGAGCTTAGTTAATAATAATGTATTGTATTGGATCATTAATTATGATGAATCTACCAAAGTAATGTAAAATGCTAACAATAGAGGAAACTTGGTGTTGTGTATACAGAAAACAGGAACTCTCTATCCTATCTTTGCAACTTTCCTGTAAATCTAAAGCTATAATAGAATTAAAAGTTTATTTGGCTCACACCTGTAATCCAAGCACTTTGGGAGGCCGAGGCAGGCGGATCACTTGAGGCCAGGAGTTTGAGAACAGTCTGGGCAACATGATGAAACCCTGTCTCTACAAAAAAATACAAAAATTAACCAGGTGTGGTGGTGCATGACTGTAGTCCCAGCTACCTGGGAGGCTGAGGCAGGAGGATCACTTGAGCCCAGGAGGCAGAGGTTATAGCGAGCCAAGATCACACCACTGCATTCCAGCATGGGTGACAGAGTGAGACCCAGGCTCAAAAAGAAAAAAAGTTTATTATAATAAAATAGACAAGCTAGCAAACCTTTGAGTAGTGTGCGTCCTATGTGCTATTTCCCTGAAGGTAAATTCTGACCAGCTTAGTCCTTCCTACTATGTGTATAGCCATATAGCATTGGAGTGTGTGCGCACTACAGGTGAATGTGTGCGTGCATATGTGTGTTTAAAGGGCCAGGTACTGTACTTTGATTTGTTTTTAAGTCAGCCAAGCTATAGTGATGGTTTTATGGGTATATACATATATCAAAATGTATCAAATTATACACCTTAAACTTACATAGTTTATTGTTTGTTTATTACATCTCAGTAAAGCTAAAAAAAGGAAACACTCCAAATTTTGATGCCAGAACAAGTACACAGGAGGGCCCAAACTCAATTACTTATTAAAAGACTTTGACCTCAGACTTTTTATGTAAAGGAAAGCAAAACAAAAACCTGAAAAACTGTATCAGTCAGCTAGGGCTGCTTTAACAAAATATCACAGAACGAGTGAATTGAACAACAGAAATTAATTTTCTCATAGTTCTGGAGGCTGGAAGTCTATTATCAAGGTGTCCGCAAATTCGTTTCCTGGTGAGCCTGCCCTTCCTGTCTTGTAGTCAGCCACCTTCTCTCTGTGTCCTCATGTGGCCTTTCATCTGTGTACACATGGAGGAAAGAGAGATCCCTGACTTCTCTTCTTCCAATAAGGAGACCAGACCTATTGGAGTAGGGCTCCATGTTCATGACCTCATTTAGCCTTAATTGCCTCCTTAAATGTCCTAGCTCCAAAAATAGCCACATTGGCGATTAGGGCTTCAACATAGGACTTTGAGGAAGACCCAATTCAGTCCATAACATCCACTCTCTGGAGCTCCCAATCCATGTCCTCCTCACATGCAAAATACATTCACCCCATGTTAACAGCCCCAGCAGTCTTAACCCATTCCAGCCTCAGCTCTGAATTCCAATATCTCATCTAAATATTACCTAAATCAGGTATGGGTGAGACTTGAGGTATGATCCATCTTGAGGCAAAATTTCTCTCTAGTTTCGAACCTGAGAAACTAGGCAAGTTATGTGTTTCCAAAATACAGTGGCAGGACAAGCACAGAATAGACACCCCCTTCCAAAAGGGAGAATATGGGAAGGAGAAAGGAGTGACAGGTTCCCAAGGAAATCCAAAGCCTAGCAAGTCAAATTCCTCGAGATCATAAAGCTCAAGAATAAATCCCTTTGATTGGAAACTCTGCTTTCTGACCCACTGAGGCAGCAGCATCACTGCCATGTTGCCCCCTCAACTCTTTATAGAGGTCCTGCCCTTGAGGCCCTGGGTGCATGCAGCCTGGCCTATAGAAACCAAGAAGGGGCCCCACTCTGTGAAATCAAGGAGAAAACAGCCTTGCCTCCTCAGCCTGTGGTGGGAGTGGCAGACCTGATGATCTCTGAATCAACTTCAGGGTCATTCTGCTCTTTTCTTGAAGGATAAAGACAAATAGCTCTATTGTGCCATACTGTAGAATCCCAGAAGTCTGAAAGTCTTCCTTTGTTTTGTCCCATCTCCCTTCTCCTTGGTCCAAACTGGCAGTGTCTCCTCTTGTATATGCCTATCTCTATTCCTGGTTTCTGCTGAGATGGCTGATTGACTCCATGGGTAATCTCCTGATGGACTGATTGTCAAGCCACACCCTTGGTGTTCACTCTGGAACATGCTTTCTCATTTTTTTGCAATATGGATAGGCTGAGAATTTTCCAAATCTTCAAGTTCTAGTTGCTTTTTACTTAACAATTTCTTTAATTAATTTCTCTCCTCTTATACGTTATTATAAATAATAAGGAGAATCCAGAATGCACCTTCAACACTTTGTTTATAAACCTCCTTAGCTAAATATTCAGTGTTGTCACTCATAAGCGGTACCTTCCACAAAAACTACAATACAATTCAGCTAAGATTTTTTGCCACTTTATAACAAAGATGGCCTTTCATCCAGTTTCCAATAGTGTGTTCCTTCTTTGCATCTGAGAACTCACTAGAATCACCATTAACATTCATATTTCTACCAATAGTTCCTTCAAGGCAATCTAGGCTTTTTCTAGCAGGCACCTCAAATCTCTTCCAACTTCTGCTCATCACCCATCACCCAGTTCCAAAGCCAATCCACATGTTTAGGTACTTGTTACAGAAGCATCTCATTCTTTGGTACTAAAATCTGTATTAGTCAGGGTTCTCCAGAAAAATAGAACCCATCACAATCAGGGTAGGGGGTGATTTATTAAAAAGTCTTAGCATCACTTCTTGGCCTTTTGCCTAGGAGTAAGTGTAGAATCTATTGCATTGATCTGTTCTCACGCTGCTAATAAAGACGTACCTGAGAGTGGGTAATATATAAAGGAAAGAGGTTTAATTGACTCACAGTTCCACATGGCTGTGGAGGCCTCACAATCGTGGTGGAAGGCAAAGGAGGAGAAAAATCACGTTTTACATGGTGGCAGGCAAGCGAGATTGTGTAGGAACTCCCCTTTATAAAACCATAAAATCCCATGAAACTTACTCGCTATCACAAGAACGGCATGGGAAAGACCTGCCCCCATGATTCAATTACCTCCCACTGGCTCCCTCTCACAACACGTGGGAATTATAGAAGCTACAATTCAAGATGAGATTTGGGTGCAGACACAGCCAAACCATATCATTATTCTTATCAGTTTAGTATCTGGTGTGTCCTCTATTTGAGCACAATAAATTAAATAAATTTTTGGAGAAGGGAGATAGAATGGGAACTTGTTCCATCCACTCCATGCATTAACCTGGTATTGCAGTACCTCCAGGAATGGTGCAACTTCCTCCTGCCCCACAGGATTAAAAAAAAGAATTAGCCCACAGAACTGTAGAAGCTAGAAAGTTCCAAGATCTGCAGGGTGAGTCAAGAAGCTAGAGACCCAGAAGGGCTGATGATGTAGGTCCAGCCTGAGTTCAAGGACCTGAGAACCAGGAGAGCTGATGGCCAGCAAGGCTCAAAATTCAAGAAGAGCCAATGTTTCAGTTTGAATCTGAAGACAGGAAAAATTCCCTCTCACAAAGAGAAGGGTCAGTCTTTTTGTTCTATTCAGGCCACTAACTGATTGGATTAGGCCAATCCACATTAAGGAGGGCAATCTGTTTTACTCAGTGTACCCACTTAAATGTTAATCTTGGGCCAGGTGTGATGGCTCACGTCTGGTAATCCCAGCACTTTGGGAGGCCAAGGCAGCTGGATCACCTGAGGTCAGGAGTTCGAGACCAGCCTGGCCAACATGGTGAAACCCTGTCTCTACTAAAATACAAATATTAGCTGAGCATGGTGGCAGGCGCCTATAATCTCAGCTACTTGGGAGGCTGAGGCAGGAGAATCGTTTGAACCTGGGAGGCAGAGGTTGCAGTGAGCCAAGATTATGCCATTGTACTCCAGCGTGGGCAACAAGAGTGAAACTCTATCTAAAAAAAAAAAAGGATTCTTCTCTCTGCCTATCACAATAGCCACCCAGTCACTTTTGCTGCTCCCTCATTTCCACTAACCCTTCTTCTCAGCCTTGCCAAGTTCTGTGACCCCTCGACTTGATTTCTTCCAGTGTGCTTGCTGGTTTACTTCCATAGAATCACCAGAGTAGAGCTAAAAAGTGGTACATGGGCCTCTACTCCAGAAAACTGAGTTTGAAATTCAAGGTCAACCAATCCCTATGTATGACTGAAATTTATAATCTCTTTTTGTGGTATTTTAATAAAGTTTTCAAAGTTTTATATTAAAAATTTAAGAGATATCATGTTGTATTAGTCAGGGTTCTCCAGAGAGACAGAAGCAATAGAATGGATGGATGGATGAATAGAGAATTGATCGATTAACTGATAAATAGATAGATAAATACATACATACATAGCTGAAGAGGCATTTATTAGGGTAATTGGCTTATATGATTATGGTGGCTGAGAAATCCTTCAACAGGCTGTCTACAAGCTGGAAACCCAGGGATGCCAGTAGCATGGCTCAGTCCAAGTCCAAAGGACTCAGAACCGGGGAAGCTGGGGGTGTAACTCTTAGTCTGAGGCCAAAGGCTTAATGACCTGAAGGAGGAGGACTGCTGGTTCAAGTTCCACAATCCAAAGGCTGGAGTACCTGGAGTTCTGATGTCTGAGACCAAGAGAAGAGGGTGTCCCAGCTCCAGGAGGAAGAGAGTAAATTTGCCTTTCTTTTGACTTTTGGGTGTATCCATGACCCTAGTCAACTGGATTGTGCAACCCACATTAAAAGTGATCTTCCCCATACAGTCCACAGACTAATGCACCAATCTTCTCTGGAAACACTGTCACATACACACCCAAAAATCATGCTTTACCAGCTATCTAGATATTCCTTAATTCAATCAAGTTGACACCTAAAGTTATCCATCATACAAGTAGGTAAAATAAGATGAGAGTCTGCCTTTATTCCCACTAAAATCCCAATAACCTCCTTGGAGTTAACGGTCTGAGCTTCTAATTTTTTCTTCTATGCATTTATAAACACATAGGGTCTCCTTTACACAAATGGAATCACTTGGAATTAACTAAGCACAAGAAAACTTTCCCATCGTGTTGTTTCTGTATTTCCCTTCTTCCTTAAAATGAATTTCAAAGATCTTAGAACTTTTCCTCTCCTAATTATTTGAAAATTATATATTTTATTTTTATTTATTTGATGTTACCTTTACATTTTGACAATGATATTGATGCATTTTTTCTATCAATATTGAGAATTAATCAGCATTCATAACATTTATACTCCAACAGGGTAATATTGTTATTAAAATTTGTCCCATTCCTTTTTAAAAAATTTTTAATTATGAAAGCTTCCAATATAGACAAGAGTAGATCAATGACTATAATCAATCCTTCTGTACTCCTCACCAGCTTAAACATGAGGAATATGTCTCAACTCATGGCAAGTTTACATCCCCATCCACTTGCTCCTCCCACACTATTTTGAAGCATAGCCCAGATATCATATCATTTCATCTGTAAATCTTTCAATATCTATCTCAAGAAGATATAAGGGCTCCTTTCACATATATAGATACAGTATCACACCTAAGAATCAATTAATAATAACTAGTAAATACCCAGAATTCCAATTATGTCATACATGTTATTATAATTTTTGTCCTATAGCTTGTTTGAATTGGGATTCAAATAAAGTCTACATATTGCAATTGGTTAATAAGTCTTTAACATCTCTTAAAGCATAGATTTCTTGTCATGTCTTTCTTTTCTTACAATTCATTTGTTAAAAAACAAATTGTTTGTTCTATAGTTATATAGGACTTCCGTGAGTGATCATGAAGCAGATAGTCACTGGTCCATCAAGATGTCTTATTCAAGGGCAACAAGTTGGCGATCATTGTGCCATTAATATAGCCTTGAAGTAAGAGCTAGACACTAGGTATAGTTTCAGTCTAGAAACCCCAAAGTTTTACGGGCCCTGAGCGAGGAGGGGGATACTTCCCAGGTGGGTTGTTGGTTTCTCAAAGCTTGGTAGTCAAGGAATTTATTTGGAGGTGGTAAGAACGTTGATGAGAGGCCAAGCATGGTGGCTCATGCCTGTAATCCCAGCAGTTTCGGAGGCCAAGGCAGGTGGATCACCTGAGGTCAGGAGTTCGAGACCAGCCTGACCATCATGATGAAACCCCCATCTCTACTAAAAATACAAAACTAGCTGGGTGTGGTTGCACATGCCTGTAATCCCAGCTACTTGGGAGGCTGAGACAGGAGAATTGCTTGAACCCAGGAGGCGGAGGTTGCAGTGAGCCGAGATCGTGCCATTGCACTCCAGCCTGGGCAACAAGAGTGAAACTCCATCTCAAAAAAAAAAATAAAATAAAATAAAGAATGTTGATGAGAAATTATTTGACTTACATGTGCTGTGTACGATCAGTGATTGTATGGTCCTATTGTACTAGATGATGTCCATATGCTAAAGATTAGAGCTTGCACAGCTTAGCTTAATGGGTAGTCATCATAAACTTCACATACTTGCTTATATTTATAAAACCTAGATTTTGCTGATTGCATCCCATGGGTGCCATTTGATAAGTGCCTCTGTCATCTGTATTGGTAGTTAGATCTATACGCTTGATCAGATTCAGGCTAGATATTTTTGACAAGAATACTTGACAGATGATAGCATGTGCCTCCATCAAGGTACACAAAATGTTTGGCTGTCTTTCCTTTTGTTATACTAATGGCTTATCATGCTCAATGCCTAGATCTAAAATTGTGATATTCAAAATCCACTGTTCATGTAATAGCTGGAATCCTTCAGTAAATGTAAGCTCCTCATCTTCTACTGTTTTACAGTAGTGATACAGTTAAAGACAAGACAGGGCCGGGCACGGTGGCTCATGCCTGTGATCCTAACACTTTGGGAGGCCGAGGTGGGCAACTATCTGAGGTCAGGGGTTCAAAACCAGCCTGGCCAACATGGCGAAACCTCATATCTACTAAAAATACAAAAATTAGCCAGGTGTGGTGGTGCGTGCTTGTAGTCCCAGCTACCGTGGAGGCTGAGGTGGGAGAATCACTTGAACCCGGTAGGTGGAGGTTGCAGTGAGCCGAGATCATGCCACTGCACTCCAGTCTGGGTAACAGTGCGAGACGCCATCTCAGATAAAAAAAAAGGGGGGCGGGTGCTGGCACAGTGGCTCACGCCTGTAATCCCCGCACTTTGGGAGGCTGAGGCAGGCGGATCAACTGAGGTGAGGCGTTCAAGACCAGCCTGGCCAACATGGTGAAACCGTGTCTCCATTAAAAATACAAAAGTTAGCTGGGCATGGTGGCGGGTGCCTGTAATCCCAGATACTCAGGAGGCTGAGGCAGGAGAATCCCTTGAACCCAGGAGGCAGAGGTTGCAGTGAGCCGAGATTGCATCATTGCACTCCAGCTTGGGCAACAAGAGCGAAATTCCATTTCAAAAAAAAAGAGAACAAAAGAAAAGAAAATAGTTTTAGGCCAGGCATGGTGGCTCATGCCTGTAATCCCAGCACTTTGGGAGCCCGAGGTGGGTAGATCATCTGAGGTCAGGAGTTCGAAGCCAGCCTGGCCAACATGGTGAAAAATCATCTCTACTAAAAATACAAAAGAAAAAAAAAATTAGTGGGGCATAGTGGTGGGCACCTGTAATCCCAGCTACTCGGGAGCCTGAGGCAGAAGAATCGCTTGAACTTGGGAGGTGGAGGTTGCAGTGAGCCAAGATCATATCATTGTTCTTCCAGCCCCTGGAGACAGAGTGACTCTGTCTCAAAAAAAAAAAAAAAAAAAAAAAGAGACAAGACAGAATAAATACTTAATTCTTTCCTGTTATTCACCAGTTTTCAAAAGAATGGCTTAGTTCCCCCAGCATCCTCCAGTGGTGACTAATTTAATTATTATTATTTTATTTTATTTTATTTTTTTGAGACGGAGTCTCGCTTTGTCCCCCAGGCTGGAGTGCAGTGGCGCGATCTCGGCTCACTGCAAGCTCCACCTCCCGGGTTCACGCCATTCTCCTGCCTCAGCCTCCAAGTAGCTGGGACTACAGGCACGCACCACCACACCCGGCTAATTTTTTGTATTTTTTAGTAGAGATGGGATTTCACCGTGTTAGCCAGGATGGTCTCGATCTCCTGACCTCGTGATCCGCCCGCCTCGGCCTCCCAAAGTGCTGGGATTACAGGCGTGAGCCACCGCGCCTGGTCTAATTTAATTATTTTTGTTGTCCTTGCTATTTTAATATTATACACTCATGCATTTAAACATTATTGACAGCTTCAATCTACTATAGTCATCATCCTTAGCAATGCTCAAATTGTCCAGTCTTTAGCCAGCTGGAACCTTTTGGTTTGCTCCTTAGTACTGTCTAGGTTAAGACAAGACAACACAATGTCATGTTCTGAGGTTAGACTGATAAAAATACAATTTGAAAATCCACATGGAATGGTTTTACACTGTCAAAAGACTTTATTTGCACAAATCTTGGAGAATGGAAAGCTTTTTAACCTGGCAAGAAGACTACATGAGTAAAAAGTGGATCATACTCCTCTGAGGAGGGCATCCTTGATTAACATTACACTATATATAAAGTTATATAATTATATTTTATATTTATATGAAGTATATAAATATACTTCACGCCTTCTTTCAGGCACAGACACTTCCAATTATTCAGGCAGAAGCAGCTGGCAATGAACTTGACAGCCAAGTACCTTCCTATATCCATTCTTTGTACTCAATCACTGAAAATCTCTGGTATGAGATTATATTTATTTTCCCTAAACACTCTTTCTTATTGATGTATAATTTATAAATGCACAGGTTTAACCATATAGGCTAATGGATTTTGACAAATTCACAACCCATGTATCTATCACCAACAACAAGAAACAGAACATCTCAATCCATAGGAACATTTCATATGCCTCTTTCTGGTTAATCCCACCCATCCCCTCAGACAACCATTGATTTGTTTCTATCACATAGATAAGATTTGTTCACTTTGGATGTGACATAAATAAAAACTATACAGAACAAACTCTTCAGTATCTGGCTTTTTTTCATAGCATAATGTGTTTGAGATTTATTCATGTTGTTCTATCAGTAGTTCATTCATTTTTAATGCTGAGTAGCAGCACACCACAAGTTGTTAATTCTTTCACCAACTGATAAACATTTGAGTTGTTTCCAGTTTTTGCCTGTAATAAATAAAACGGCTATAAACATTCAAGTACAAGTTGTTTTAGAAACATATGTTTTCATTTTTCTTGGGTTGGGATTGAGTTATATTTTAAATACGAAAGGACTTCAAAAAGTCCACAGAAAAATGGTAATCAAAAGATTAAAATAACAAACTTTATTTCTCAACATAAACTCCATCAAATTCAAGAAACTTTTGTAAGTGATGATACCAGCAATTTAGTCCATCCCTAAAGAACTAAAGGTCCTGGGAATTTAACCATGTCAATGCAGTCTTTGTGACATTATTAATTGAGGAAAAAATGGATGCCCTTTAAAGACTTTTCAATTAGGAAAGAAAAGTCAGAAGAACCAAATCAGGACTGTAAAGTGGATGCCTAATGATAGGCCACTGAAACTCTCACAAAATTGCCCTTGTTTTGTAAGAGGAATGAGGAGGAGCATTGGTGTAGTGGAGAAGGACTCTCTAGTGAAGATTTTCCAGGTGTTTTTCTTCTAAAGCTGTGGCTAACTTCCTCACAATACTATCATAATAAGCAGATATTGTCACTCTTTGTCTCTCCAGGAGGTCAACAAGAAAAGTCTTTGAGCTGCCCAAAAAACTCTTGCCACATCCTTTGCTCTTGACCTGTCTGCTTTTGCTTTGACTGGACCACTTTCACCCTTAGTATCCATTGCTTTGATTGTGCTTTGTTTTCAGGATTGCACTGGTAGAGTCACATTTCATCTCTCGCTACAATTCTCTGAAAAAAAAAAAAAAAAAAAAAGCTTCAGGACCTTGATCCTACTAGTTTTAAACTCCCATTGAACACTTTGCTCTTGTCTGCAGTCGATCTGGGAACAACAGTTTTGGCATTCATCTAGTAGAAAGTTTGCTCAACTTTAATTTCAGTCAGAATTGTGCACATTGGGCCAATTGAGATGTCAATGGTCTTGGCTATTGTTTGTACTAATAATCATCAATCCTCTGCAATCAGGGCACAAACAAGATGAATTTTTCCCTCACAGATTGATGTAGATGGTCTGCTATTCCAGGCTTTATCTTCAACATCATCTTGTCCCTTCTTAGTTATATATTTGTAAACTGATTTATTTGAGGATACTATCCCCATACATTTTTCATGAAACATCAATGATTTCGCCATTCTTCCACCTAAGACTCACCATCAATTTGATGTTTGTTCTTACTTCAATTTTGACAGAATTGATGTTGCTCTAATAGGGGCTCTTTCTGAACTGATGTCTTATCCTTCTAAATGCCTCAAACTAGATCCTGTTCAGACAAGTTACAACAAATTAGTATGAGTTTATTTGGGGGCAAATTTTTTTTTGAAATCTGTGCATAGTTTTTTCATAATATGCATTTTTCAGGAACTTCTCAAAGACATTGTATATGCTTTATGAGAAGCTACTGAACAGATTTACAAAATGATTGTACCATTTTATGCTTCTACCCACGATGAATAAGCATTCCAATCATTCATTGGAATGACTGACTTGAATTACACTCCTGTTGTAACCAATACTTGATATTGTCAGTCTTTTGAATTTCAGCTGTTACAATGGGTGTGGAGTGATCTCTCGTTGTGATTTTAATTTGCATTTCCCTCACAACTGGTGATGTTGAACATCTTTGCACGCACTTAATTGGGTAATCTCACGTCTTTTGTGAGGTGTCTAAGTCTTTTGATTCTATGTTGTTTATCCTTTTATCACTGATTTATAGTGATTCTTTCTATATTCTGGGTACCAGGTTTTTTTAAAATCATATATATGTATTGTAAATATTTTCTTCTAAACTACAGCTTGCCATTACATTTCCTTAGACTTTGTTTTCAATTTTATTTTTCACTATATTTCTAGACTCCAGGTCTTCCCTCAATTGCTAACCTAAGCTCAAATAGAATACACCATTTATTGAGCACTTACTGTGAGCCCTCTACTGTGCTAAACTCTTTATACCTATTGACCTCCTCTGCTACTCACGACAATTCTGGGAGGCAAATAACAGTCACCACATTGAATCAACAGGGAAAGTTAAGCTAAACAACCTCCCAATATCACTCAGCCAGTAAGAAAGAGAAAGACTTTAAGCAATGGTGTTCAATAATGGCTGCACATTCGAGTTACCTAAAATGCAGGCAAGGTAAAAATTACTAATGTCCAGGCTCCAATCTCAGAAATTTCGATTTAATTGGTCTGAGGAGGCAGCCCAGACATGGGTAACTTTTTAAAGCTCATTGGAATCACAAAATTGGGGTATAAATTAAATAGATAGATAGATGATAGATACATACATAAACAATTAAAAGGTCATCGAGTGATTCTAAGGGATCAGAAACTCTGATTCAAAATGTGCTGACCTCCCTGCTGCATCGCTCAGGTTTGGCTCCAGAAGATTGCCCTGTCCCCCAGTGCAGAAAGAGTTAAATGACAGGCAGTCCCGGAGACCATCTCTCAGCATCATTTACAGGCTGTGCAAAGAGAAAGCGTGCCTGGCTGACGCAGTTCTCACTGTGCAGACTGGAGATGCTTTGGGTTTTAATTTAAGGAGCTCTTTAAAATCTGCTCTCTCCTCCACCCCCACTTTCCCAGGAGACATCATATCCAGACGTCAGCTCATAAAACCGGGTCCAATTTTGGAGGCTGCAGTGATCTGGGAACCATCCAATGTGTCCTTGCAGACAGGCAGTCACAACTCGGAAATGACGATTGCATAGAGGTTTCAATGTCGCATGCAAACAGCCTATCTCACTGACAATTTTCAACTTGCTGTCATTTCATGATGCTTCCCCGCTCTCCAAGGAAACCTGGCACCAAGTGGGGGAGGGGCCCCTGCTTTTCCTTTCAGTGTTCCAGCCATACCACTGTGGCTTTCAGAAGCTGAGCTGGGAGCTCTGAAAAGCCAATATCTTTATCAAGAGGGAAAGGAGAGAGAGCCAGGCAGAGACAGGTTTCTCTAAAATAAGACCCTTCTTGATTTTTCTCCCTGGGACATTTATAGCTCATAGCAATCAGCCCCAAATATCGTAATTTGTCCTAGAATCAGAATCCTGGTCTCACTCAGTTGAGGGTAGGGGGAATTTAATGAGTATTTCTGTCTTTGAAAATTACCCTCATCACTTGGTCAAAACCACAGACAGTGGCCGGGCTTGGTGGCTCATGCCTGTAATCCCAGCATTTTGGGAGGCCGAGGAGGGTGGATCATCTGAGGTCAGGTGTTCGAGACCAGCCTGGCCAACATGGTGAAACCCTGTCTCTACTAAAACCACAAAAATTAACCTGGAGTGGTGGTAGGTGCCTGTAATCCCAGCTACTAGGGTGGCTGAGGCAGGAGAATTGCTTGAACCTGGAAGGCAGAGGTTGCAGTGAGCCAAGATCGTGCCATTGCACTCCAGCCTGGGGGACAAGAGTGAGACTTTGTCTCAAAAACAAACAAATGAAAAACAACACAGACAGCTAGGTATGGTGGCTCACGCCTACAATCCCAGCACTTTGGGAAGCTAAGTCAGGAGGATGTTCAAAGTCAGTAGTAGCTCAAGACCAGCCTGGTCAACAAAGCAAGATCCTGTCTCTACAAAGAATTTTTAAAAATCAACCTGGTGACGGCCGGGCGCGGTGGCTCAAGCCTGTAATCCCAGCACTTTGGGAGGCCGAGACGGGCGGATCACGAGGTCAGGAGATCGAGACCATCCTGGCTAACACGGTGAAACCCTGTCTCTACTAAAAAATACAGAAAACTAGCCGGGCGCGGTGGCGGGCGCCTGTAGTCCCAACTACTCGGGAGGCTGAGGCAGGAGAATGGCGTGAACCCGGGAGGCGGAGCTTGCAGTGAGCTGAGATCTGGCCACTGCACTCCAGCCTGGGCGGCAGAGCGAGACTCCGTCTCAAAAAAAAAAAAAAAAAATCAACCTGGTGAGATGGCACACACCTGTAGTCTCAGCTACTTGGGAAGTTGAGGCAGGAGGATCGTTTGAGCCCAGGATTTGGAAGCTGCAGTGAGCTATGACTGTGCCACTGCTCCAGCGTGGGCGACAAAGCGAGAACCTGTCTCTAAAAAAAAATGAAAAATTTTGTAAAACCAGAGTATGTGGAACAATATTGGATATTTGTTCCTGGCCAACAAGCTTTCATTGAGCAACATGTAAGAATTGCTGAAGGGGAACAAAATGATCCACCTCAGAACAGAATCTCTCCCCAGAAAGCTCAGGCACCATGCTTTGCAGAACAGAGAGGCTTGTTTCAGGAATGAAGACACGGGTCGGGGGCACCTCGAGTAGCAGCTGAGGCCTGAAGCACTGCATCTAGAGCAGTGGTTTTCAAAGTGTGGTCTCTGAGCCAACAGCATCACCTGGGATGTGGTAAAAATGCAGATTCTCAGGCCTTGTCTCAGCCTTTCTGAGTCAGAAACTTGGTGGGGCGGGGGGAGGGGGAGCGGGCAGTAATCTGCATTTTAACAAGTCCTCCAGGTGATTCTAATTCAATTTAAAGTTTGAGAATCATTGATGTAGTCTGGACTCTAGGAAATCATCTTGGAAATTTTGAGCCCTGCTGGATTACAGGCAGGAGGGAGGCAGGGAAGGACCCTGCTTTAAGCTCTCTGCAGTCATTTCCTCCCTAGTGTAAATGGGGATGGTAGTGGGGGTGGAGGGGGTGAAGGTGAGAACACCAGAGGCAGAGAGGCTGAGGAGGTAGAGGAGCACATCTTTCTGCCTTCCCTGTGGAAGGAGGATCCACCCAGTGCAATGACAAAAGCAGCTGCCTGAGTAGGATCCTGCCCTTCTGTTTCAGAGGCGTGGGGTCTGCAAATGTGTCTGGAAGGGTTCCGTGGAGGGATAGAGTTAGGGAGGTGAGATGGCCACAGGGAGGACCTAGGATCAGTCTGGAAATCAGCGCTAACTGGCTGCTGTGTACAACCTGCACAACAGTGCATGGTAGCCCTGCTCAGGAAGCAGGAGCTTAAACAAACAGAAGCTTCATCTTCAGAGCAAAGAAGAGACATGAAGGCAAATGCCAGGGTTGAGGGGGACAGTAGATGAAAGAGAAGATGAGCTCCAGAACAAGGTGTTTTAAGGGATTTGTTTTGATTGGGTCTGGTAAGACACACAGACACCGAAATGACTTATTGTAATTGCCAAAGCCAATGCACTGAGAATAGCAGGGTTTTGTGTTTGTTTGTTGTTTTTTGCAGCAAAGAAAGAGTTTAATAATCACAGGGCCAGCCAAGTGGAAGAATGAGAGTTAGCTCTTAAATCCATCTCCCCAAGAATTTGGAGGCCAGAGTTTTTCAGGGATCATTTGGTGGGCAGGCGGCCAAGGAATGGGGAATGCTGATTGGTAAGTTGGAGGTTGAAATCACGGGGGTCAAAGCTATCTTCTTGTGCTGAGTCCATTCCGGGGTAGGGGTCATAAGACTAGTCAAGCCAGTTTCATGGTATGGGTTACTGGTCCGGGTGGTGCCAGCTGGTCTATCAGAATGCAAGTTCTGAAAGGTACCTCAGACACCAGTTTTAGTTTTTACAACAGTGGTGTTCTCTACAGAAGCGTTTGGAGGAGGTTACAAATCTTGTGACCTCTGGCCACACAACTAAACCCCATCCTATCCTCGTGGCTAAGTTTTTATTAGCTTTACACAGGCAATTTTGGTCCCTGAGCAAGGTGGGGGTTAGTTTCAGGAAGGGGCAGTTATGATCTTTGTTTTAGAGTTAAACTATAAACTAAATTCCTCTCCTAGTTAGCCCGGCCTACACCCAGGAGGAAAGGCAGTTAGCTTGTGAGGTTAGAAGCAAGACAGAGTCATTTGGGTCAGATTTTTCTCATTGTCATCATTTCTCTCGGTCAGATTTCTCTCATTGTCACAAGTTTTACAAAGGTGATTTGATTATGAAGGAAGAAAGGTGTTTTGGTTGTTTTTGTTTGTTGTTTGTTTTGAGACAGGGTCTCACTTTGTCACCCAGGCTGGAGTGCATTGACACAATCTCGGCTCACTGCAACCTCCAACTTCCTGGCTCAGGTGATCCTCCCACCTCCGCCCCCCAAGTAGCTGGGACTACAGGCCTGTGCCACCACGCCTGGCTAACTTTTTTGTATTTTCAGTAGAGACGGGGTTCACCATGTTGAAACTAGGTTCGTCTTGAAACTAGGTTCAACAGGCTGGTCTTGAACTCCTGAGCTCAAGTGATCCTCCCGCCTTGGCTTCCCAAAGTGCTGGGATTACAGACGTGAGCCACTGCACCCGGCTGAAGGAAGAAGTTTATTATACTCGCAGATTCTCTAGAAGCAGGAGACATGGCCCACCGCACCAGGGGACACAGGAGGAACCCCAAGGCTGGGCAGGAGGCAGAGGGGGCCAGGAGAAAATGAGAACAACGGTCTTTACTGCAGTTTCCACGGGATGAGCGGATGAGGCAAGGTAGGCGGGCTCAAACTTGGCTCGTCTGAATCATTTCCCCGCAGCCATGGGGGCTGCCCCTAGTGCTCTGGTACCGGGAGTATGACAGCCCAATAGCAGAGGTGGCTGGGGTTTGGGGCTCTGAATTGCTCAGTTTGCATTTGAAAGGCAGGCTGCCTCGTGAGTTGTTTACTGTACCTAGAAATTGGCTAATCCTGGCAGGGGCACCCCCTCCAGGGTTTTGCTTCTCTACAGAAAACAAAAGCCATGGTTAATCTACAGGGATAATGAAGTAAGATTCTGCAAGCTCGCCTACTCAATTGACCTGACCACTTTGTTACCATCTGTACACACCTGTGCTACCTGGGGCTCTTGGAGGCTTGAAATAGGGCCAGTGTGACTGAGGAACTGAATTTTACATTTTTATTCCAGTCTTCTGTTAAATAGGCTTCATAAGAGTCTAAAATATCTCATTTTTATATTGAAGACATGTTGAAATTATAATGTTTTGAATATATTGTGCATAAATTGAATATACTATTAAATTTAATTTCATCTGTGTCTCTTTGTAAAATGTGGCCTCTAGAAAACCTAAAATGACGTATGTGCTTGTATTATTTTTCACTGAACAGTACTGGCCTATACTTAATAGTGATTGGAAGTAAAATCCTAAAACAACAACAGTAAAATGGTGGCTTTTTAAAATTAAGGAGTTCTAGCCGGGCGCAGTGGCTCATGCCTGTAATCCCAGCACTTTGGTAGGCTGAGGCGGGTGGATCACCTGAGATCAGGAGTTCGAGACCAGCCTGACCAACATGGAAAAAAGTGTTTTTCTACTAAAAACACAAAATTATCTAGGCACGGCGGCGCATGCCTGTAATCCCAGCTACTTGGGAGGCTGAGGCAGGAAAATCGCTTGAACCCGGGAGGCGGAGGTTGCGGTGAGCCAAGACCGCACCATTGCACTCCAGCCTGGGCAACAAGAGCAAAACTCTGTCTCAAAATAAAATAAAATAAAATTAAGGAGCTCTTTAAAATCTGTTCTGAGATTTGTGTGCTTACAAAGCAGAGCACAGTCCATGCCTTCCTCCTGTTGGAGGATGACATCCTTCTTGCTGGGGATTGACAGCCACCCATCAGGATCTGGGAGACTCTGGGGTAGGCAGGAGATGATGAGGCTGAAAGCAAAAACTTCATGCTCAAGCAATTTCTTGAGAGAGAAATCTACCTCGGTTCCTGCAACCCAGCCACAGCCATGAAGCCCAGAAGCAATGTGTCCCATTTCTGTCTCTGCAGACCTCTGCTCCGCACTCTGCCCCAGACTGACTACTCCCTGGCAGAGACAAAGAACAGCAAAGAGGGCCAAGGGGCAGGCCCGGAGCAAGCCTCTCCAGCGGCCTCGTGCCCTCTCCCCTGCATGTTCTTTTGTGACTGCCAGTCCTGTGAAGTGCGTGTGATTCAGAGATCCTCAAGGTTAGACTTTTGGAGGCACTGTGGTTATGAATTAGTACAAGAGGTTTCTTGGCACAGGATCCAGGAGCCCTGGCCCTGTGTCAGCTGCAGGAAAGCTTCTCAGCTAATTGGGGTGCTGGTGGGTTGGGGGATGGGGGCAGAAGGGGCCAAGGCTCCGTTCCAAGGACAGAGACAAAGCTGTCACCAGGCTCGCTCATGAAAACCCTGGGGCTGGTCAGGGCAGGGGTGGGGGCTCAAGGCTGGAAGAGTGACCTCACAGAGCACCAGAGGATGGGGTGCTGCAGTGGGCAGCCACCTGCACCTGCATACTTTAGTCATGGGTGTGAGGAGCACTGATCTCTGTGCAAACAGGATCTGAAATCCTAGGTCACATCCTGTAGTGAACTTGGGGTGAGATCCCTTGGTGGAGGGGCTCTCAAGTTGGGCAACAGCCATCTATGTAGCCTAGAAGAGCGACTACCTTGAAGAAGGTAAGAATGTTCTTCTTCCCACCAGTAGGGGCAATCTAGTTCATTCAGTCTGACAGGCTTTCTTTTAGGCCTACTATGTGCCAGACACTGGAGTCCAAGGCACTCGCGGTCCCTCCCTGCCCTCAAGGAGCTTTGAGGAGGAGGAAGTCACTGTGTAATAAATTAAAGTACAGGCAGGGTGCAGTGGCTCACGCCTGTAATCCCAGCACTTCGGGGGACCGAGGCAGGTGGATAACCTGAGGTCAGGAGTTTGATACCAGCCTGGCCAACATGGTAAAACCCCCATCTCTACTAAAAATATGCACAGAAAAATTCGCTGGGCATGGTGGTGGGTGCCTGAGGCAGGAGAATCGCTTGAACCCAGGAGGCAGAGGTTGCAGTGAGCTGAGACCATGCCATTGCACTCCAGCCTGGGCAACAAGAATGAAACTCCATCATATATATATATTATAAGTGTTGAGAAAGGGAAGGAGAAGGTACCCTCATCTGAAGGTCAGAGAAGGCCTCTTGAAGGCCTCTACATACAAGAACATGCATGTATATTTTGGCAATCCAGGGGAGGCTGAGGGCAGAGGACAGTGTTCCCAGTTGAGGGATTTGCCCACACAAAGGCTCAGAGGCGAGAGAGGGCTGTTCCACCATGAGTTAATGCATTCAGCAATAATGTATGGATTTATTAGCCACACAGGTGCCAAATGTGTTTTGGGATGATTTTACCACCCTGACCTGCTCTAGAAATAAATACAATAACAAATACAATAGCGGTCCCTCATGTATTCACTTAGCATTCCTGGGGCATCAAAAGTGTGTCAGGCACAAGAGTTCATTGTCAGAGGCCTGCAAACAGCCAGGGAGCCCGGAGGATGGCAGGCTTGGAGGTGCAGAATTTGGGGAGAGGAGGGAGAGGTACTGGGGGGCCAAAGCAGCTCCATCTTGGATGCTAATCTGCCATGTTGCATTCTGATTAACCCCAGTTCCAGGAAGCCTGTAAGATTTCCAGTGTATCTATTGTTCCTTTGGTAAAGGCAGGTACTTACTGTAAATCCTGCCCTTAGGTCAAACAACCTTGATGTCATAGTACTTCAATTATCCTACACATCCCTTTTGAAGCACCCCTCCCCTATGGCATAGAAGCCCTAGGTCTGAGAGATAACGCATGGATCCACCGTCTAGTCTTCTTGCTGCCCAAGACACTGACATGGCTTCTGTTCGTAAATTACTTGGAAACTATGGTTTCTTCTATTAAATGTTTCTTAAAAAACTGGATTCGCCAGCCTCTTTCTTCAGCCTATCAACTTCCTCAGACTTTGGGGTAGGTTTGCCTAGGCCTGCCCACCACAAAACAGGTGCAAAAAAGACAAGACATTGAGGGAGGCAGCATTCATTGCAAATTTGTGGCATGCTTTCTCTGAGAGCATGGAGGTCCACGGCACACTATCCTAGGAGCCTGAAGGAAGAGAAATATTATGGCACCTCTTTCTTCTGGGCTTCCCACATTTTGCCACTTGCCACAAACTGGAAGCTCTATCTCATATTGTCTTGTGTCTTGACCCTCTCTCCACTCCCACTGCCTGCTCAGGGTCCCATCAGTTACTGCCTAGACTAAAACAACAGCCCCCTCATTAAAAAATTAGCAGGGCGTGGTGGCGTGCACCAGTAATCCCAGCTACTTAGGAGGCTGAGGTAGGAGAATTGCTTGAACCAGAGGCAGAAGTTGCAGTGAGCCGAGGTCGCACCATTGCCCTCTGGCCTGGGCGACAGTGAGAGACTCCATCTCAAACAAACAAATGAACAAAAAACCACAGTGGTGCTTATTAAAACACAAGAATCAAAATAGACTGAAAAGTAGAAGCTGGGCCCTGATGAGGGATTGGCTAGTGTGATCTCTGGCCAGTACTGACTGTCTGGATGGTCAGTGTAATGAGACAATGATGTCCGTGCCCCTTCGGCTGTATTGAGGTGTACTGAAGGAACAGGAGACAGGCAACCACTTGGCAGTCAGTGCAGAGAGGAGCAAGGGGAGGAAAGTGTTCATGTTATGGAAAAGTCAAGCAATATGTTCATGAAGAAACCATAGTTTCCAAGTAATTTATGATAACGACAAAAGCCATGCCTAGCAGTAAGACTAACAACAAATATACAAAGGTATTTATGGGTAAATCCCATCCAATTTATCCAAGATTTAATACAATTCCAAACAAGTTGCCTACAGAGCTTTCCTTAGCACCTAAGAAATTACCTCTAAAATGTATATGGAAAGAGAAGTTTCAAGAATAAGCAAGATTATTTAGAAAATGTTATCTTTAATCTACTAGATATTCAGAACTATTTAAATTATGGTAATTAAAACAAAGGCAGGAATAAAGCGTTAATGTTATGTATTCTAACAACGTAGAAATAGTAAAACTAACAATAACGGGAGAGAAAATAGGAAGTAAAATGACCTTAGTGATAGTCTTATGTAAAATTGCTAGGAATCAAAAGATGCCACTTACAGTAATATAAGCTTGAGGATTTTTAGCATACAAATGTGAAAACAAGTTATTACTGACTAAAACTGGATGATAAGAGAGGGGCACTCGAGCAAAGAAGACAAAAGATTAAATTGCTACTCATAGTAGGGAACCAATAAATGTTGTTCAAAGGAAGGAGAAAGTAAGTGTATTATATATAGACAGAAATGTGAAAGAAACCACTAAAGCAAATACAAACCTTCCTAAACACAAAGATGACTATAACAGCAACAAAAATGAACAAAGAAAACAGACCACATAGCAAAATAAACACACGCATATATGTGTATACACACACGTAAACACTCATATAAACGTTAAACAAAATAATATGAAAGGACTGAGACAAAACATCTCTCTCATATCAAAAAATGAAAATGGGTTTAAATGACCTGTCAAAAGCAGTACACCATCTATGCCGTATTCAGAGATACACCCAAAACAACGTGACTTGGAAAGATTACAAATAAAACAAAAGTATGGGCAAGAGTATCTCTGCTGGATGTCAAAAAAAAAAAAAAAAAAAAAAAAAAAAAGGAGTTGGCAGCTCCAAGGGTCCATCCCTCCATAGAAACATTTAAAAATCAAGCAAAAACTTTCAGAATCAACTTTGTCAGAACTCTAGAAAAGCCAAAGGCTTACAATAACAAACATATCCTGTATCAAGAAAAAGCTACCCAGAAATGATAGGAAAGCTTTGTGGTGTTTTTATTTGCTCTTGTCCCATCCACCTCCAGGGCTCCTCAATGGTCTTGAAGGTGGTGGTTCATGTTCTGAGTGTGGGACTCTAGTCTTTCATTCTGGAGGGAATAGAGCAAACCCTATTTGTAAAGATTTGTTTTTCTTTTTTTCCTTCCTTCCTTCCTTCCTTCCTTCCTTCCTTCCTTCCTTCCTTCCTTCCTTCCTCTTTTTCTTTCTTTCTCTTTCTTTCTTTCTTTCTTTCTTTCTTTCTTTCTTTCTTTCTTTCTTTCTTTCTTTCTTTCTTTCTTTCTTTCTTTCTTTCCTTCTTTATCTCTCTCTTTCTTTATTTTTTTCTTTCTTCTCTTTCTTTCTTTTTCTTTTTTTTTTTAGACAAGGTCTTACTCTGTCACCCAGGCTGGCGTGCAGTGGCCTGATCATGGCTTACTGCAGCCTTGACCCCCACAGGCTCAGGAGATCCTCCCACCTCTGCCTTCTGAGTAGCTGGAGGCATGTGCTACCAAGTCTGGCTAATTTTTTTTGTATTTGTAGAGATGGGGTTTTACCATGTTGCCCAGGCTGGTCTTGAACTCCTGAGCTCAAGCAATCTATCTGTCTCAGCCTCCCAAAGTGCTGGGATTACAGATGTGCACTACTGAGATTTGTGTTTTTCTATTCTAACCGGTCTGGGAGTTAACCAAAGGACTGACATACAGTACTTGTTTTTGTTTTACCTAACTTGGAGCCAACTCATTGCAGAAAAGTGGCTGACATTCTCTAAAAGTATTATAAGCCAAACTACTTGCAGCCACTTTGGGCAAAAGGTTATGGTTGAGGAAGTGTCACAAGCCTGAGTGAAAAAGCTGGAAGAGTTTCTTTGGGAAATTGGGGCACTCAAAAGGGCCCTTACATACTTAGGAATTTAGAAGGCCAGATGCATCCCCAGGGCAGGACATATAATATGACCTGAGAAGATGCTACATTTTCACTTCTGGATGATCTCTAGGCTCAGTGCAAGGAGGAAGTGAAGGCTAAGGTAGAGTTGTAAATGGCCTGGCCAAACTTTGAAGACATGCTCCAACACAGAGCCAATCTGCAAAGAATGAGGAAAAGTTGAATTTCTTGCTTCTCATCTTTTTTGTCCCCCTCTATCTCTCTTTCTCCTTGTTTTGTTTTATTTGTGGGTGGAGAGTGGGAGGAATCCTGGCACCGAGGAAATCTCTTTCAAAACACTAGCTGAGTGCAAGATAAAGAAATAGAAACTTCAGAGACATCACAAAGAATAAAAAATAGTTTAGAAAAGTTACTAAATAAACAAATAGCTACAACCTATAGCAAGAAAGAAACCCTGAAGACAGGGAAAAATACAATTTAACAAAAAAGGATGAAGCATGCAAGGGGAAAAAATATGGCCCATTCATTGAATAAATTAACAAAAACTCTCCCTGAAGAAGCATAGATATTGAATTTGTTGGACAAATACTTTAAATTAATTGTCTTAAATATACTCAAAGAAGTAAAGGAGGTTGGGCATGGTGGTTCACACCTATAATCCCAGCACTTTGGGAGGCCAAGGCAGGCGGATCGTCTGAGGTCAGGAGTTTGAGACCAATCTGGCCAACATCTCTACAAAAATACAAAAATTAGCCTGGCATGATCATGATGATGTGCACCTGTAGCCCTAACTACTTAGGAGGCTGAGGAAGCAGAATTGCTTGAACCTGGGAGGCTGAGGTTGCAGTGAACCAAGATCACACCACTGCACTTCAGCCTGGGCAAGAGAGTGAGACTGTATCTCAAAATAAATAAATAAATAAATAAATAAATAAAAGCATGGACAAAGAGCAAAGGAAACTAGAACAAAGTATGAACAAATAGAGAATATCAAGAGATAGAAATTATAAAAGGAACCAAATAGAAGTTCTGAAGATGGGGAATACAATAACTGAAATATAAAACTCACTAGAGGGCTTTTTTTTTTTTTTCCTGAGACAGGGTCTCTGTCACCCAGGCTGGAGTGCAGTGACATGATCATTGCTCACTGTTAACCTCCACCTCCTGGGCTCAGGTGACCCTCCTGCCTCAGCCTCCCAAGTAGCTGGGATTACAGGTACATGCCACCATGCCAAGCTAATTTTTAAAAAATTTTTTGTAGAGACAGGGTTTTGCCATATTGCCTAGGCTGGTCTCAAACTCTTGGCCTCAAGAGATCTGCCCATCTCGGCCACCCAAAGTGCTGGGATGAGCCACCTTGTTTGGCCCCTCACAAGAGGGCTTTAATAACAGATCTGAGTAAGGAGAAGAAAGAATAAGCAAACAAAAGATGGATCAATTGAAATAACTGAGTCTAAGGAGCAGAAAGAGAAAAGAATGAAGAAAAATAAACAGAGCTTGATAATAGTTTGTATGTTTTTCCCTACCCAAATCTCATATTGAATTATAATCCCAAGCATTGGAGTTGGGGTCTGGTGAGAGGTGATTGGATCATGTGGGTGAATTTCTTATGAATGGTTTAGCATCATCCTGTTGATGCTGTCCTCATGACAGTGAGTGAATTCTCATGAGATCTGAGTGTTTAAAAGTATGTGGCACCTCCCTCTCTCTTGCTCCTGTTTTCGCCATGTGAGGTGTCTGCTTCCACTTTGCCTTTCCTCATGATTGTAAGCTTCCTCAGGCCTCCCCAGAAGCTGATGCTGGAACTGTGCTTCCTATACAGCCTGCAAAACCATGAGCCAATTAAACTTCTTTTTCTTGGTAAATTACTCAGTCTCAGATATTTCTTTAAAGCAACGCAAGAACAGCCTAATACAGAGCCTAAGGGACTGTGGGACATCAAGTGTACCAACATATGCATAATGAGAATTCTAGAAGGAGAGGAGGAAGCAGAAGAAGAAGCAGAAGAAATGGAAGTGGAAGAAAGAAGAAGAAGGAAAAGAAGGAGAAGGAGAAGAAGAAAAGAAGAAGAAACATTTGAAGAAATAATGGCTTAAACCTTACCATAGGCTGAGCATGGTGGCTCACACCTGTAATCCCAGCACTTTGGGAGGCTGAGGCGGGTGGATCACTTGAGGTCAGGAGTTTGAGACCAACCTGGCCAATGCAGTGAAACCCCATCTCTACTAAAAATGCAAGAAAATTAGCTGAGCATGGTAGCACACACATGCAGTCCCAGCCACTCAGGAGGCTGAGGTAGGAGAATCTCTTGAACCCAGGAGGCAGAGGCTGCAGTGAGCCAAGATAGCACCACCGCACTCCTCCAGAGCGAGACTCCATCTCAAAAAATAATGATAATACTAAAATAAAAAATAAAAATAAAATAAATATTCCCATAGTATCATTGTGGACTACACCAAACACTTGAAAAATTAACACAAATTTTTCTCAAAATATTTCAAGAAGTAGAAGAAAAGAAAAAACTTCTCAATTCATTCCATGAGGCCGGTATTACCCTGATACCAAAGGTAGACAAAGATACCATAAGACTTATGAATATAAATATAAAAATCATCAACATAATGCTAGCAAACTAAGTTCATCAGCACATCAAAAGGATTATACACTATGACCAAGTGGATTTATTCCAAGAATGCAAGCATGGTCCAACATAAGAAAATCCATCAATGTTATATACCACATTAATAGAACTACAGAAGAAAAACCACACATGATTATCTCAGTTGACACTAAAAACACATTTGACAAAATCCAACACCCTTTCATGATGAAAGCACTCAGAAAAGAGGAGTAGAAAGGACTTCCTCAACATAAGGACATTTATGAAAAACTCACAACTAACATCATACTTAATGGTGAAAGACTGAAAGCTTCCCCCCTAAGATCAGTTACAAAACCCTGGGATTGGCAATGAAATGCCAGCTTTCACCACTGCTATTCAACATTATACTGGAAGTTCTAGCCAGAGCAATTAGACAATAAAAGAAAAGTTCTCTCAACTGGAAAGGAAAGAGTAAAACTATCTCTATAAACATAATCCTCTATAAAGTCCCAAAGAATCCACAAAAATAACTACTAGAGCTAATGAATAAAAATTCAGCAAAGTTAAAAACTTTAAGACAACAATTCCATTTACAACAGCATCGAAAAGAATAAACACCTATGAATAAATTTAGCCACAGAAGCAAAAGACTTGTCTACTGAAAGCTACAAAACATTGCTGAAAGAAATTAAAGAAGACCGAAATCAGTGGAAAGACAACCTGTGTTCATGAGTTGGAAAACTTAATATTGCTAAGATTGCAATACAACCCAAATAAATCTACAGTTTTAATGCAACACTTACAAAATTCTATTTGCCTTTTTGCAGATTTGGAAAAGCTGATCCCAAATTCATATGAAATGTAAAGGCCCCAAATTACCAAAACAATCTTGAAAAAAAAATGAAAGTTGGAGGACCCATACTTCCTAATTTTGAAACTTACTACAAAGCAATGGTAATTAAGACTGTGTGTTACTGGCATAGGAATAGACATATAGGTCAATAGAATAGAATTCAGAGTCCAGAAATAAACCCCGACATCTATAGCCAATTGATTTTGTACAAGAATGCTGAGATCACACAAAATGGGAAGAATAATCTCTTCAACAAATAGGACTGGGACAATTGGATAGCACATGCAAAAGAATGAAGTTGTTCCCCTAACTCACACCTTACACAAAAACGAATTCAAAATGGATGAATAGCTAAGTATAAGAGCTAAAAATCATAAAACTCTGGTCTGGTGTGGTAGCTCACGCCTGCAATCCCAGCACTTTGGGAGACCAAGGTGGGTAGATAACCTGAGGTCAGGAGTTCGAGACCATCCTGACCAACATGGTGAAACCCCATCTCTACTAAAAAAATACAAAAATTAGTCAGGTATGGTGGTGGGCGCCTACAATCCCAGCTACTCAGGAGTCTGAGGGGGGAGAATAGCTTGAACCCAGGAGGTGGAGGTTGCAGTGAGCTGAGATCGTGCCACTGCACTCTAGCCTGGGCAACAGAGTGAAACTCTGTCTCAAAAAAAAAAAAAAAAAAAAAAAAAATCAAAAACTATTGTAAAAAATATAGAATTAAATACTCATGGATTCTTAGATATGACACCAAAAGCATTAGCAAAAAAATTAAATTTAAGTTTATCAAAATTAAAAACTTTTATCCATCAAAAAACATGATCAGGAAAGTGAAAAGGCAAGCTACAGAATGGGAGAAAATCTTTGCGAATCATAAACCTTATAAGGATCTAGTATCCAGAATATATAAGGAACTTCAACATAAAAAGGCTAAGAACCCAAATGAAAAATGGGCAAAGGACTTGAATAGACATTTATCCAGAGAAGATGGACAAACAGCCAAATGGGCACATTAAAAGATAATGAATTTCTTTAGTCATTAGGAAAATGCAAATTCAAACTACGTGGCTGTAATTTTTTTAAAAAGGAAAATAAGTATTGATGAGGATGTGGAGAAACCGGAACTCAAATATATTGATGGCAGAATGTCAAACACTCTGGCCACTGTGGTTAATGCTAATGTGGCCACTGTGGTTAAACAGTTTGGTCCTTCCTCAAAAAGTTAAACATTGACCTAGAAATTCCAGTCCTCATTATATGTCCCAAAGCATTAAATAAATATATGTCCAAACATGTTCATAGCAGCATTGTTCACAATAGTTTAAAGACAGAAAAAACCCAAAACATCCACCAACAAATGAATGAATAAACAAATTGTAATATATCCATATGATGTAACATTAATAACACAGTCATAGAAAGGAATGAAGTACTGACACACTGCAACACGGATAAACCTTAAAGACATTACGCTAAGTGAAAGAAGGCAGACAGGAAAGGTCACATATGATTTCACGTGCACAAAATGTCCAGAATAGGAAAATCCTCAGAGACAGAAACTAGACTGATTGTTGCCAGGGCTGATGGGAAAGGAAAATGGTGAGTAACTGTGGTATTTCCTTCTAGGGTGTTGAAAGTGTTTTAAAGCTAGAGTGAGTAGGTGGTTGCACAACCCTGTGAATTGTATAGTAAATACTACCGTATTGTTCAGTTTAAAATAGTTAATTTTATGTGATGTTAATGTTACCTCCATAAAATAAAAGTATATCAAGAACATTCAAACATAGAGGAGACCCTGCCTTAATATCACATAGGGTAGAATTTAGACAAAAGTCATTACACAAGACAAAGAAGGATGATCTAAACAAGATGACCTAAAGTTAATATTGAAACATTGCTATCGAATGTTTGTGTTCTCTCAAAATCTATATGTTGAAACCTAATCCCCAATGTGATGGTGTTAGGAGGTGAGGGGGCCTTTAGGAGACGGTTGGGTCATGAGGGTGGAGCCCTCGTGAATGGGATTAGTGCCCTGATGAGAAAACCCCCAGGAACTTCATGGCCCTTTCCACCATATGAGGACACAGAGAGGACATGGCTGTCTATGAACGAGGAGGTGGGTCCTCACCAGACACCATATCTGTGGGCAGCTTGTTCTTGGAGTTTTCAGCCACTAGACCTATGAAAAGTAAATTCCAGCCTTTACACATGTGAAAAATAAATTTGTGTTGTCTGTAAGCTACTCAGCCTATGACAGTTTGTTATAGCAGCCCGAACAAAGACAAAAATAAAATGGAAGACAGTAGAATAATGTAACAATGATGTAAGACTATCTCCATCTCCACTATAAAGCCCAAGTATTAAAACAATGTGATATTGGCACATTAATAGATAATACCAATGGAACAGAAAAGAATCTGGAAATAGACCAAAATATATAAAAGAATTTAAAATATGATAAAGGCAGCATCTCAAGTCAATGAAGAAAAAAATGGACTGATTAACGAAGGTTTGCTACAACTTTGGGTAAAGAAAAAATTGAATCTACACCTTTTACTCAGTGCCAGGATAAACTGCAAATGGATTGATATTTAAATATAGAAAAGTGAAATGATACAAGCCCTAGAAGATAGCAAGGGGCAAATTCTTTATAATTTTTGAGTGGGAAAAGCCCTTTAAACCACGACTCGATAATCAAAACCTTGATGTGTTTGACTACATAAATATTTTTAAAAAACAAAATTTGCATGATTAAAAACTCAATAAGCAAAGTCCAAAGACATATACTTGTAAGCCCTGTCCCAGAAAAAGTGCTGATTTTTCTATTTTATAGAGCATTTCCAGAAATTGAGAAGAAAAGAACCGATAATTTAACAGAAAAATTGATAGAAGAACATAAAAGTGGCCAATAAATATGTGAAAGATGCTCAACCTCTTTCATTTTAAGAGAAATTAAACCTCCACTGATACAATTTTTTACCTTTCAGACTGACAAAAATCCCAAAGTTTAAAACCACACTCTGTTGGGAGGGTGGGCAGGAATGCACACTCAAATGTTACTCAAATATTTGTGAAGTGTACAAATACACCTCCATTCTGTTTTGCAGAATTGCAAGTGCATTTATCCTCTAACTCATTAATCCCATTTGGGGAATCTGTTTCCCAGATATATCTGCTTCATTAAGCTGGCGTAGGCAAACAATGGCCTACTGGCTACATCTAGCCTGCAGTTTGTTTTCATACAGGCTGTAAGCTAAGAATGATATTAACATTTTAAATGGTTGGATTTACATACAAAAAATTAGCTGGGCATGGTGGCACACGCCTATAACCCAGTTACTTGGGAGGCTAAGGCAGGAGAATTGCTTGAACCCAGAAGGCAGAGGTTGCAGTGAGCCGAGATCGTGCCATTGCACTCTAGCTTGGGCAACAAGAGCGAAACTCTGTCTCAAAAATAAATACATAAATAAATAGTTGGATAAAATCCAAATAAGAAACATTTTCTCACATGACAAATATATTAAATTTAAATCTCAGCATTTATATATAAATTTAGAATTTCACCAATAAAAATTTGGTGATTTTTTTTTTCTTTTTTGTTACATAAGCATCAGCATAATATCCCTAATTGTACCTGTTAGCTCAAGAAGTCTAAAATATTTACTATCATCTGGCTATGGCAAACATTTGCCATCGCCTGCATTATAGCACTACTTATAGGCGCAAAGTATTGGAAACCACCAAAAATGTCCAGCAATGTGGAAATAATCAATAGTATATCCCCACAATAAAACTCCACAAGGCTATTTTTAAAAAATGAAAAAATTCTCATTTCACTGATAAGATTTCCAGGATATTTTTAAGTGAAAAAAGGTACAAAATAATGTATGTCATTGCTCCACTTTGTGTAAGAAAGTAGGAAAATTAGAATATATGTGTAATGTATGCATTTTTTAGGTTGTATTTGCATTGAGAACCACTGGAAGGACAAACCAGAAACTAATAAATATGGAAATATGGATACCTATAAAGGTGAATGGGGACAGTGGTGGGAGACCTAGTGCAGTGTTTGTTTGGTTTTGGTTTGGTTTGTTTTGGTTTTTAAAGACAGAGTCTTGGCTGGGCGCGGTGGCTCAAGCCTGTAATCCCAGCACTTTGGGAGGCCGAGGCAGGTGGATCACTAGGTCAGGAGCTCAAGACCAACTTGGCCAACATGGTGAAATCCCGTCTCTACTAAAAATACAAGAATTAGCCGAGCGTGGTGGCGGGCACCTGTAGTCCCAGCTACTCCGGAGCTGAGGCAGGAGAATTGCTTGAAACCGAGAGGCAGAGGTTGCAGTGAGCCAAGATTGTGCCATTGCACTCCAGCCTGGGCAACAGAGTGAGACTCCATCTCAGAAAAAAAAAAAAAAAAAAACCAAGAGTCTCACTCTGTTGCCCAGGCTGGAGTGCAGTGGCGTGATCTCGGCTCACTGCAAACTTCGCCTCCTGAGTTCAAGCTATTCTTGTGCCTCAGCCTCCCGTGTAGCTGGGATTACAGGTGTGTGCCACCATGCCTGGCTAATTTTTGTATTTTTAGTAGAGATGGGGTTTTGCTGCATTGGCCAGGCCAGTCTCGAACTCCTGACATCAAGCGATCTGCCCACCTCGACCTCCCAAAGTGCTGGGATTACAGGCGTGAGCCACCACCCCCAGCTGTAATGCAGTGTTTTAGTTGCTGAATCCTTGTGCCTAAACAACATTGCCTGGTATATGAACTAGGTGTTCAATTGATATTTATTTATTAAATGAATGAATGAATTAATAAGACATATTCCATGTGGAACTAAAGGGTAGCGCTTGGATCAATGGTGAGAATTCAGTGAAGGTTTTAGCTCGGCATCAGGATGATCTGTTTACTCAAGCAGTCGGAACAGGAATGGGCTACTTTAGGAGACGGAAGATGGGCCACTTGGTGTTAATATATTGGTTCCCAAACCTGAATACATGTAGGGGGATTTAAAACCAGATTTCTAGGACTTATTGTATAATGAATCAGAATCTCTGAGGGTATATCCCAGATGCCTGGGTTTTGGGTTTTTTTTTTTTTTTTTTTTTTTTTGGCTTCTCAAGAAATCCATATGTATTCAGCCTAGCACCATTTGTTCACTTATTTATCCAGGAACTCTCTGTGGAGCACCTACTACATGCCACGCTGCTGCGTGGGGTGATGAGGACAGAGCCAGGACTAAGACAGGCAAGATCTGAGCTCTAATGAGACTGGCGGTCTAGAGGGAGAAGAAACAGGCAACAGGGAAGTAAAAGGACCAATACAGAAGATCATTTCACACACCCAATGAAGACGATAAGGCAGGGTGAAGTGATAGGGAGTTTTAACTGGCTGGGGAAGGCCTCCTAAAGAGTCATTTTAGCTGGGAACTGTATAAGAAGGAGCTGCAGTCATGTGAAGAAGTGAACAAAGAACATTCCAGACAGAGGGGCAGCATGCAAAGGGTCTGTGGTAGGAACAAGCTTGATGGTACCAGATTGACCAGGAGGCCACTGTGGCCACAGGGGAGGAGCAGAAATCAGTCAGTTCTAAGAGGTGGGCAGGGAAGAGGTCAGGAAGGGTGGTGTCGGCCAAGGTGGGGAGTTGAGCTTTTATTTGATGAGTAGTGTGAAGGCCTGAAGTTTGGGAGCCACGTTAGAAGGATGCAAACATCACACCTGGCAGAAGCAGGAGTTGAGACCCACACCTTGGTCAGCTGATTTCTGTTCCCATCCTCCCCAAGAGTACTTGTGTATTTTTTCCCCAGGGGGCCATGCCTCTTACATTTCTACATCCTTGCTAGTGCTCAAGGGTGTCTTCAACACAATGGATACTCAATAGTTACTGAATAAAATGATAAACAAATTATTCTGAAAAAGGAATAAATACAATGAACAAAAGAAGGCAACTGGTCCAGATTTTCATCCAATCTTCTTTATGGATTTCTTGAGGGTCTTTAGCAGGAGCTCACTATTCCAGTAATTTACCACTTTCCAGTGAAATTACTAGTTTGAAAGACAGATCTTATTTAAATACATGCAAATATGTGTCTTTAATCCAAAGAAATTAGGCTGAATTAGTGAATATATGAAAAATTTCTAAACAGATGGCTTTCAATTTTTAAAACATTGTGTAGTTTTATGTACTTCTTAGATGTAATTATCTTAAATATTACCTTAAATGCAAATTAACATTTAAAATACTAATTTCAAGGCATGTAGTACTCAAGAAGGGTTCCTAACCTATACAATGTATAAAAATCAGCCATCTAAATGTGTGTAACATGGCTGACACTTTCCAAATGAGAACCATGACTAAGAGCTGAAACCACTGAAAGGACCATTTGTTGGACGAAGGTTTTGTGGAGGGAAGCACATGGGAACTGGCATCCTTCTAGGAGCAGTCCCAGATCCAGCACCATCTTGCTCTGCGATTTGGACAAGCTCCTTCCTCTCTCTGGGTCCTAGGTGAGAGATGGACTAGATCATGGGTAGGGCTGTTTTTTAGTTATAAAAATGCTGTGCAATCTATTCACCAAGAGAATGGGGAAAGGCAAAAGCCTTTGAGAAAAGGGTTGTTCCTCATTCACAAACACTGAAACAAATGTCACCTCCAGTGACGGGGGTGGGGAAGAAGAGCAAAGAGCACCCTTCAAATCAGCCAAGATAGAAGAGTTTGCAGATGAAAAAGTTAACCCCAAGTCAAGCCACATCTAGAAGAGAACTGGTGTCAAACATCAACAGCTGAGTACACACAGTGTTTGCAGTTTTTTTGACAAACATCTGATGTGGCTTTTGGTGTGAGCAAGCATCCTCTCTCCAAAATTGGTTAAATGGAAAGCTTTGATAATTCCCTAAATTCCTGCTAAGTGTGTTGAAATCTGATCCTTGACAAAAATACACCCTGAAAGGACAATGCTTTGGGAAGGAAAAGAAACACTGGTTATCCACAGGCCCCAGACATGAATCTCACAGAAACCATTAATGAGAACATTTTTCTAGCTTACAAACACCATGACAAAACCAGCGGCTACCCAACCTGCTCCCAGATTTTCCTACACTTGTGTACAACTGCTAATTCCATATAAATATAAGCAGAAATATAGCTCTTGGGACTCTTAAAACAAAGCCTATTTTCTGCCACTCTCCACCCACAACCATCTGTTAGACTCGCGATGGAAGCTGCAGAAAGATGACAGCAACCTCACAAGGAAGCTTCACAGGAAAAGCAGCTTCTGAAGGGAGAGGTCAGCATTGGAAACATAACCTATTTTAGATTTCAAACCTGTTTGGCTAATATGTTCAAGAGAATTTAAACTATGTTTAACAATCAATATGTTTTGGTTTAAAATAACAACAAAAAGAATAAAAAATAAAAAGGAAATCTCTTGACTCTGCTTAACTGCACTAATTGTTATTTCTTCACTTATTTATTCGACCAGTGTTTGAACACCTACCATGTGCTAGACTCTGTGTCAAGGGCAAGGAGATACAACAAAGAACATGTCCTTGCCATGATGAGGCTCATGAGACAGATGAAAGGACAAGTAAACGGAGAAATCATATCAGTAAGATGATTTCCTTCATGGCACCCACAGGTAAGGGGCTAAGACAGAAAGTCACTGTCCCATTCATTCAGAGGATGACCAGAGAGCAACTTTAGATAGGAGGACCGGAGAGCAACTCTGAACAGGATTAAGCCCTAAAAGATAAGATGACACAGAGAAGTGTTCTCAGCAAAAGTAATGGCCACATACAAAGGCAATGAGTCAGGAAATAGTTTGTTAAAGTCGAGGATCAGATACACCAGTGGGACTCGAGTGTGGTGGGTGAGATGAAGTAATATGGATGAGTTTGGAGGGAAAGGCAGGACAAGACCGTGGAAGGTCTTACAGCCAGGTTAGGAATTTGGATGTTAAGTGCAATGGGAAGCAATGGAAGGGAGAGGTTTTAGGAGGAAATTGATCAACTCTGATTGTTAGAGGATTCATATTGGCTACCATGTGACTTGATTAGAAATAGATAAGAATGGAGATAGGGAGAAGTGTCATGAGCTTGCTGCAGTGCAAGAGATGGGCAGTGGTCTGGAGAAGGTGGTGGTAGTCTGAACAAGGAGAAGAATGGATGGATTCAATATATATTTTGCAGTGCATATCAAAAGATGTGTTGATGGGTTGTAATTGGGTTGGGGTGGTGGTGCCATATCCTGAGATGGGAAGGACTGGAGTGAGCAGGGGTAGGATGAAGAGGTGGTAGAAACAGGTTAGGGAGAAAGCAGGAAAAAAACTGTTCCATTTTGCACATGGTAAGTTTGGATATGTCTGTGAAACTTCCAAGTGGGGGTGTCAACAAAGCATTGGATATAGGAGAATGGAATTCGGAACAGAATTCTGGGCTAAAGATAACACTTTGATGTCACCAGGATAAAGATGGCACAGAGAGGCACAGAAGTCCTAGGAAAAACCCCTGAGAAGCTCCAACATGCCATGTAAATGTTAGGCAAGCAAAATTCTTCAAACATAGCTTCAGGACGGCTACTTTGCCCCTGCAGTCAAATACTACAGTCATATGATTGGAAAGGGTAACTAACAACCATGGTCTGGAGAGCCTGGAAACCTCTAGCACTGGAAACGAATGAGCACTTGAAAAGTGATTAGACCACCACAGAGGAACAATTCTCTGAGCATGATGTTCTGGAGGTGATTTGGGAACTTAGATAGCTTCAGATGGGAAAGTATGGGAGATATTTAAGAATTGCTATAGAAAATTTAAGTAACTCCACCTTTAATCTGTAATGAACTGCCAAGAAAGAATGATTATTTTTGAGACAGGATCTTGCTCCATCATGCAGGCTGGAGTACAGTGACGTGATCATAGCTCACTGCAGCCTTGACTTTCCAGGTTCAGGCAATTCTCCCACCTCAGCCTCCCAAGTAGCTGGGGCAACTGATGTGTGCTCCACCATACCGGTCTAATTTTTAAATTTTTTTGTAGAGACGAGGTCACACCATGTTGCCCAAGCTAGAATGACTTGTTTAAAGCACATGATCTCAAAATCTTACAAGGGCAGGAAAGGAAAGCATTTGTTACAGGAATTGTTCATAGCACAATTTCTAGTGGCCATGGAGCTTGCTCAGTGAGAGGCATTCTTTGTTGTTTTTTTTTTTTGGAGTGAATGAAACTGGGAAATAACTTAATCACCCTTATTTGACAGTTGAGGAAATAAAATCTGAGGTTTACAGTGTAGTCACTTGTCTAGTCACAATTTGTCATTCCCAACCTCAGCTGCAATCATCTGGTAAGTTTATGAACCAAAACTCACCAACCAACCACACAAACAAACAAACTAAAACAAACACAAAAAAGCAGCATCCCGACTCACTTTTGAAGATCCTGATTCATTCAGCCTGGGACGAGTGAGATCCACACATCGGTATTTTTCAAAGTTTGCCTATTTCTTTCAGAGGTTGTCAATAAAGAACAAATCAAATAAAAAAATAAAAGCTCACCCAGGTGGTTCTGACAGCCAGAAGCACCAGATAGGACTTGTACTCAGGCTTTCAAACCTGAGTATCTGTCCTCGATACTTTACTTTTTACTTTGTCACTGCTAAACTCTCATCACTTCTATTTCCTTAGCAACCACTGACCTCCACCACTTGTCCTCCACCTTGGTGTGGCTCTTCTAAAGGAAATTAGAATGCCCTGGATGACCAGATCCTCCTCCGCATTGCTACTCAGTCTCTTCCTCTGCTCCCACCTCCACCCTGGCCACATAGATACTGAGGTTCTGCTGATCACACTTTCTTTTCCCCAGTCTGTTCTTTTCTAGCAGATCTCATCCATTCCAGTTTCTGCAAAGCCTTTGGTGTTACTGAGGCCAGTCTTATCTCTGGTCTTGACCCGACCTCCTGCCCAGTATGCAGAACTGTGGCATTTATGATTCACAAAATAACAATTTAAAGAGGACCTTAAATTGTTTCTTTATAAACGTATGAGTTAATCTATTAGGCAGGTCCTGAGATAGGAGAAGACTGGAGTGTGTGGTGGTGGGATGGTTAATCCAATCATGTAGCTGTTGTGGCAGACACACCTTTGGGTGGCCTTATGATTCCTGTCTCTTAGTGCCTATGCCCTTGGTGTAATTCCCTCCCCTTGAGTGTGGGGAAGGCCAGTGACCTGCTTCTAACCAATAAAATACGGTAAAAGTGAAGAGATTTTGCAGAGATAACCGAAGTCCCTAATAAATTGACTGAACTAATCAAAGACTGTGTTTCGTGAGCCTGATCTAATCAGATGAGCCTTTTCCAGATATAATTGAAGTCGCTAATAAGTTGACTGAACTAATCGAAGACTGTGCTCCCATTGCGTGGGCCTGAACTAATCAGGCGAACCTTTTCCAAGAGCCAAGATCTTCCCTGAAGTAAGAGACTCCAAGCAGTGAAAACTCTCCATTGCTGGCCTCAAATTGTTACGAATTCTACAGCCACAGAGAAAGAATTCTGTCACAATCTGAGGAGCTTGGACGCAGATCCTTCTCTACTTGGCCCACGGGATGAGAATTAGCCCTGGCACCACTTTGATTTCAGCCTTGTGCTAGATTCCAGACTCACATAATAATGTGCTATTGTTTTAAATTTGTAATCGTTTTTACTCAGCAGATAACTAACATAGATGTCCGTGTTCTTCTAAACAATAATTGTTGAACATGTTCAACATTGGTAAAAGGAAAATGTCATTGCTTTCGAATATGCTGTTCACCAAATCAAATTTGTATACTGAAGGTGAAATAACTTTCCTTTTGTGACTGTAGTCGATCTCTTGTTTTAGCACTGAAAAGTAACTGCAGAATCCTAGGCTCTCCTGAGGATAACAGGTGTTCACTGAGGGAGAATCAGTGTTCAGAAATATGTTATCATCTTGTTCTGCAATGTTACTGAGTCAGCTAGTGTAACAAGGGTTTTGTTCAAATATGCAATAATACTGTAAGGGAGATTTCATGAGAAAAACACATTATTACTATTATTATTATTATTATTATTATTATTTTTGAGACAGAGTCTCGCTCTGTCATCCAGGCTGGAGCACTGGAGTGCAGTGGTGTGATCTCAGCTCCCCCTCCTGGGTTCACACCGTTCTCCTGCCTCAGCCTCCCGAGTAGCTGGGACTACAGGTGCCTGCCACCACGTCTGGCTAGTTTTTTGTACATTTAGTAGAGACAGGGCTTCACCGTGTTAGCCAGGATGGTCTTGATCTCCTGACCTCATGATCCACCTGCCTCGGCCTCCCAAAGTGCTGGGATTACAGGTGTGAGCCACCGCATCCAGTGAAAAACACAGTATCTTTAAGTACACACAGGACACTTTAATTTTGATATGACATAAACTTCAAGCCTAAAATTACTTCTAGAGAAATATGTGGCTTAGTGTTTGTCTTCCCTATGCTAAAATTTCAACCACAATTGGATATAATGCACTCAGTAACTAACAGCAACAAAGCCGTTATGTTTGAAATCAGCAGTTTCCCCTTTGGACAACAGGAAGAGGAAAAGGAGTAGTAGGAGGGTGCGTAGGGTCTGATTTGTTACTGATGCTTTTGAATGGTGCTGTTAAGTCCATGGATACTGACAAAAGCAGATTTTTCTGAAAGCAAGATAGCCACCTAGGGAGGTGGAGGGTGAGGAGATTAGATTCCTATAGCATTGGATCTGGCACAGATGTTTGAGGTTATCCAATTCCATTCATTCATTGCATGATACAAGCTCAGAGATAGGAAGACGAGAAAATCACTAGCCAATTAAATGGCAGAGCAGGGATTAAAACCCAGCTTAACAAATTTCTGTGATAGAATATCCACATTCTATCTTAATTGTTCTCTCCACTGTCCTCCCGCTAAAAAAAATACAATTCTTTGAGACTTGTAGTCTAATATTAAAGTTGGTTAGTTCTGCACAAGATCAGCTACATTATTTGATCCAATACAATTGTTCATAGTCAGCCTTGATGATATTAATGACTTAAAAAAAGAGCTCTGTTGTTCTCCTTGAAGGGGTCCTTCACATCCCTTGTAAGTTGGATTCCTAGGTATTTTATTCTCTTTGTAGCGATTGTGAATGGGAGTTCACTCATGATTTGGCTGTTTGTCTGTTATTGGTGTATAAGAATGCTTGTGATTTTTGCACATTGATTTTGTATCCTGAGACTTGGCTGAAGTTGTTTATCAGCTTAAGGAGATTTTGGGCTGAGACGATGGGGTTTTCTAAACATACAATCATGTCATCTGCAAACAGAGACAATTTGACTTCCTCTTTTCCTATTTGAATACTCTTTATTTCTTTTTCTTGCCTGATTGCCCTCGCCAGAACTTCCAATACTATGTTGAACAGGAGTGGTGAGAGAGGGCATCTTCGTCTTGTGCTGGTTTTCAAAGGGAATGCTTCCAGGTTTTGCTCATTCAGTATGACATTGGCTGTGGGTTTGTCATAAATAGCTCTTATTATTTTGAGATAGGTTCCATCAATATCTAGTTTGTTGATAGTTTTTAGCATGAAGGGGTGTTGCTCAAGGAAATAAAACAGGACATAAACAAATGGAAAAATATTCCATGCTCATGGATAGGAAGAATCAGTATCGTAAAAATGGCCATACTGCCTAAAGTAATTTATAGATTCTATGCTATCCCCATCAATCTACCATTGACTTTCTTCACAGAATTAGAAAAAACTACTTTAAATTTCATATGGAACCAAAAAGAGCCCATATAGCCAAGACAATCCTAAGCAAAAAGAACAAAGCTGGAGGCATCATGTTACCTGACTTCAAACTATACTACAAGGCTACAGTAACCAAAATAGCATGGTACTGGTACCAAAACAGATATATAAACCAATAGAACAGAACAGAGGCCTCAGAAATAAAACCACACATCTACAACCATCTGATCTTTGACAAACCTGAGAAAAACAAGCAATGGGGAAAGGATTCCCTATTTAATAAATGGTGTTGGGGAAACTGGCTAGCCATATGCAGAAAACTGAAACTGGACCCCTTCTTTACACCTTATACAAAAATTAACTCAATGTGGATTAAAGACTGAAACCTAAAACCATAAAAACCCTAGAAGAAAACCTAGGCAATACCTTTCAGGACATAGGCATGGGCAAAGACTTCATGACTAAAACACCAAAAGCCATGGCAAAAGCCAAAATTGACAAATGGGATCTAATTAAACTAAAGAGCTTCTGCACAGCAAAAGAAATGATCATCAGAGTGAACAGGCAACCTACAGAATGAGAGAAAATTTCTGCAATCTATCTATCTGACAAAGGGCTAATATCCAGAATCTACAAGGAACCTAAACAAATTTACAAGAAGAAAACAGCTCCATCAAAAAGTGGGCAAAGGATATAAACTGACGCCTCTCAAAAACAGACATTTATGCGGCCAATAAACGTGAAAAAAAGCTCATCATCACTAGTCATTAGAGAAATGCAAATCAAAATCACAATGAGATACCATCTCGCACCAGTTAGAATGGCTATCATTAAAAAGTTAAGAAACAAGAGATGCTGGAGAGGATGTGGAGAAATAGGAACACTTTTACACTGTTGGTGGGAGTGTAAATTAGTTCAGGTGGGAGTGTAAATTAGTTCAGTGGAAGACTGTGGCGATTCCTCAAGGATCTAGAACCAGAAATACCATTTGACCCAGCAATCCCATTACTGGGTATATATCCAAAGGATTATAAATCATGCTACTATAAAGACACATGCACACATATGTTTACTGCAGCACTATTCACAATAGCAAAGACTTGGAACCAACCCAATGCCCATCAATGATAGACTGGATAAAGAAAATGTGGCACATATACACCACGGAATACTATGCAGCCTTAAAAAAGGATGAGTTAATGTCTTTGCAGGGACATGGATGAAGCTGGAAATCATCATTCTCAGGAAACGAACACAGGAACAGAAAACCAACCACCACATGTTTTCACTCATAAGTGAGAGTTGATCAGTGAGAACACATGGACACAGGGAGGGGAACATCACCCACTGGGACCTGTTGGGGGGGTGGGGGGTCAGGGGAGGGGTAGCATTAGGAGAAATACTTAATGTAGATGACGAGTCAATAGGTGCAGCAAACCACCACGGCATCTGTATACCTATGTAACAAACCTGCATGTTCTGCATATGTATCCCAGAACTTAAGTGTGTATATATTACATACACGTATGTATGTGTGTGTATATATGTATATATGTGTATATTTTTATACATATATGCTGTAAACTGTATGCTCAGCATTAGAGCTCATATAATTTGCTTCCTTAATAAGCAACCAATGACACACGGGGCCACATGCGCACTTCCATGAAGTTTCTCAGTGTGGTCTCTTTCATGGAGTTTCAAGAACTTGCTCATCTTATAGGTGGGGAAACAGATCTGGAAAGAGCTAAATCAGCCAAGACTTGGACCAGACCTTGCTTGCTCCCATTGCTTTGTGTTGAGAGCTTTAGCACTTACTGGCTAGGTCCAGCAGGCAGAAGAGAATATTTGGGTTTCCTCAGGGGATGGCTAGAAGCCACAGTTGGATATAATTCACTCAGTCTTGTGGTGTAATAGTTGGGAGGCTGTCTTCTAAATGAAATTCTGAACTACTACGGATGCTGCTAACAAGTGGACTGACAAATAGAATAAATACTTCTTTGTGGAGGGCTTCTTTCATGTTTAAGGTAGAAGGCAGTGGTTAGAAGTGTGGACTCCTAAGTGTAACTCCTCAGTAACTTAACAGCTATGTGACATAGAGTAAGTTACCTAACTTCTCTAAACTTCATCTTCCTGATCTTTAAAATGGCAAAAATAATATTACTAAACAGGATTGTCAGGAGTAAATGAGTAAGTCATTAAGAGAGAACACTACATGCCCCATGATGTTAGCTATTATGATGCTGCTGTCAGCAATGAAAAACATCGCTTATCTTACAGGATATAATATTCAGAATCCCTTGAGATATCCTTACCTTTTAAAATTTGGAAGTTTGCCAAGTCAGTTAAGAAACAACAAAACACTTCCGTCACAAGTATATCATTGATCAACAAAATTTGTTGAAAAGTGTAGCATCATACTCAAATACAGCAGTATATACTAGGGAAGTTTCTGAAATGTTGGTCCTCCTTGTTCTCCCACTTCACCCTTAAAACAACCTTAGTAATAAAACACCTAGCACAGTTGCAAATACATTCCTATTTTTTAAAAAGCCAGAATATACGTGTGTATATGTGTTATGTATATAGTTTTAAAATGTGCCCTATAATTTTTTTAGTTTTTCCCTTGGTCTTTTGCAAAAGGAAACAAATCCTCAAATATACTTAGAGCTACATCATAAAAATGACCTTAAATTATTGGGAAAGGAAGGGGGTGTGCTCTCTTTATGAAGGTAGAGAAATAAGAAAAATACAATTAAAAATGTTCTTATCTATGCTGAATTAAGAATATCCTACCATGTGAGAGTTACCTGTTTTGTTATTTTTTAAAAACTTACCCACCTCCACCCATTCCAAAGAATCACATTCTCCAAGGATTCTGAAAGCTTACTGGACTCCGAGGACACTAATTTCCTAAGAAAGCAGTGCTGTCCAGTGCAGAAATAGACTATTCTTCAGTTTAATAAAGTGAAAACAAATATTTGTCACTTGAGTTTTTGAAAAACAATGGAAAATGTATATGTACGTAACTGAAATGCCATCCATGAAACAGTTACAACCAACAAAATAAGGAAGGCTTATGTTTCTATTTTACTTCAAAAGGAACAAATCAATTGGTCATCAGTCTTATAAGTTCTGGATTTGCCACCACCTCCAGAAACCGTACAAATGGATAGTTCTTTTGTTTTACTTATTTATAACATATATATCACATAAGGCAAATTCACTTCATGCTTTACTTCAGTAAAATGGGGAAAAAAGCTTTCTCTGCAATTGGCACTAAAGTTGTTTTAAGTTCTTAATAGCAAGGAGATACATCCAACTATAAGCAGAATGAACACAGTCATAATACATATCAAACCAAAATTATTTCCTTTATATAATCAGCAATGAGTAACTCCAGAGGTAGTATGGCAGAAACGAGCATGGATCCTATCAGGCCACAACCAAGACAAAATTAATATTTTTTCTATGGTTTTGACCATAAATTGCTTTACACATTTAGGACCTGAATAAAAACCACTTTCACCAGAAATCTTGGCCCATTAATTCAACTGACATATCAATTTACAACTTTCAGGACTGCAGATATAAAAAATGTAAAGTATAAAATTATGTAAGTTTGAAATGGTTTTAATTGTATTCATTAAAAATATTTACATTTCCCAGTACTTACTTGACAAAACCCCCTTGCAATATAATTCTACTCTAAACTTTTATTTATAAAATGAGGCTCACTTATGACATTTCAATGACTGCGATACTGCAAATTACTTACATTCTGTAAAATATCTTACGAACTTTCATATCAAAGGTAGTTTATATTGGATTATCGGAAACCCAATAGAGCCCACAGATGAGCTTCCTATAGTTCTTTTCATTAATGCTTGGAAAGCATGTGAACATGAAAAGTGCTGTTAAGTGCTATCATCTCCCTTAAATTTTCACTTATACTGTGTGCACATTGTGAAATAAACACATATGCAGCATGTCCATGTTTTGATATGTATTTTTTATTTCCCTGCAGTTTTCACTTATCAAGAACAAGTAACAGGGAAAGTTGTCTGAACTAGTGCATAAACAAACATTCTGAAACACCACTACACGTATCTAATTTACAAGAACCGTATAAAAAAAGTCACTAAAACACTACACTATGAAGGTGTCCAACGCTTACAGTCAGACTTTTTCCAACCCGTTACTTGCCTTGTAGCCACAGGAAAACTCTCCAAAATTGAAAAGACAATCTTGCCACAACCCTCCCCCCTCCCAACACCTGGGATGGCTCGATATCTAGACTTCCAATAATTATTGCAATGATATAATGCAATACATACCTGGTAAAGTATCTTTTATGTGGTGTGTTACAGTTTTAAAGCCAGTTAAAATATGCAGCCTTCAGATAAAATGTAATCCTCGAAAAATTTTCATATCTGCACAGTTTAAATGTGCTAGATGCATAATTTTTCCTATTCCATTTTTTGTGTAATTATTTTTTATAAATTGGTATTATAAATAGAAATATACATTCAAAATACATGGAAAAGTGAGTTACTACATTAAATTTGCATGTATCGATCCATCCCTTTCCCCTGCACAGTAATAGAAAATACTATTTTGCCTTGAACTTCATATTTGACAGTGAAATGCCACTAAAGTATTTACCAAAAAGTCCATCTAGTCAAATTGTGAAACAAAATGAACCAAGTGAAAACTTTACAGTTCCTTTAGAAAAAAATTACAAGAATTTCATTTCCTAGCTATGAATCTTTAACTTTTTAGACACAAAGTTGGATTTATTTTTACAAGATACAAAATGTAAACATGGCAAAATAAATAGTTAAAACAAGTGATGCAGGATCCCATTTCATGCTCATGATCCCATTAAAGAATTATTTTTTAAAATCCATTCAGTTGCAAATTCAAGTGCAAAAGCATGATGATGAATATCTACTATTCAAGTAACAGAAATAATATTGATGATACAAATAAACTATTTTACAAGGTAGTGATTTTCCCAATTTTACAAAATATACATCATATATGGATTTAACATCCAATATACTATAGTCCATTTAGGTCCATTGTTACACTCTGTGATCCACAGAGTGGTGCCTTTTGCATTCAGCTGGAATATGAATGACTGCACACCGTCAGCACAGGTCAGAGCCACATGGTTTAGGTTATGTCACTTCCATAGCTACTGTTGTCTCTGCTATTCCATTTAAGCCCAATCTTTCTGGTTCGTGGTTCTCTCTATGATAAAGCAAAGAATAAAATAAACATTAATACTCTCTAGAACACTGATGCTACCACTTAGTATTTACAAAAACATTGTTATGTAACTACAACTAAACATGACTTCACAAGAACAATTCCCATTTTTACGATTTCTAGAAAGGAATGAGAAAAATTTTTCTTCAGCTCAGAAATTCCAATAATTCCTAATTTTTTTTATTATAGCTATTTTTTTTTTTTTTTGAGACGGAGTGTCACTCTGTCGCCCGCTTGAGTGCAGTGGCCGGATCTCAGCTCACTGCAAGCTCCGCCTCCCGGGTTTACGCCATTCTCCTGCCTCAGCCTCCCGAGTAGCTGGGACTACAGGCGCCCGCCACCTCGCCCAGCTAGTTTTTTTGTATTTTTTTAGTAGAGACGGGGTTTCACTGTATTAGCCAGGATGGTGTCGATCTCCTGACCTCGTGATCTGCCCGTCTCGGCCTCCCAAAGTGCTGGGATTACAGGCTTGAGCCACTGCGCCCGGCCTTATTATAGCTATTTACTTAGGAAAGATAATAATTTAACATAACATTTCAGTAGAAGCCAATGAGAAATTACTTATGAAATATGTATCACAGGACAAACCAAGTTTTCCTTTTTTTTTCTGAGAGATGAAGCATATGACACTCAAAAAGAATAATCATTAGGAGCACAGTATTACGGAAATTATTTTCCACTAGAGTTTAATTCTATAGGCTTAAGATCATGTATTAACCTATGCAAATCAATTTTTTTCTGATTCACTGTTCTCCTTGTATTAGTGTCATAGACAGAAATATAAAAACATTCTAAAATATATTATAGATGTACATTAATCCTAGAATATTCTCATTTTTAATATACATAAAGTAATTTACTTTCCCTTTGTGTATGATGCTAAAGAAAACACAAATTTGGATGTGAAACCTAAACTCTGGCACGGAGTTAATCATAACAACTCTCATCTTCCAGACTGCCTAAACTATAAAACACCAGACAAGAGTAACTTCACGCCTGTAATCCCAGCACTTTGGAAGGCTGAGGCGGGTGGATCAACACGTCAGGAGATTGAGACCATCCTGGCCAACAGAGTGAAACCCCATCTCTACTAAAAATACAAAAATTAGCCAGGTGTGGTGGCAAGTGCCTGTAGTCCCAGCTACTTGGGAGACTGAGGCAGGAGAATCGCTTGAACCCGGTAGGCGGAGCTTGCTGTGAGCCGAGACTGCGCCACTGCACTCCAGCCTGGGCAAGAGAGCGAGACTCCATCTTGGGGGTGGGGTGGGGGGGAGGGGGGAAAAGTAACTGAAGCTTCTAACATAGACTGTGATGTGTTTAACAATTTGATGTCCTTTTCTTTCTTTTCCTTTCTCTCTCTCTACTACTACTCTCCCTTTCTCTAATAATCCTACTAGGTTGGCATTTAAGCATCCTACTAGGCACCTTAAACAAATAACTAAGTCACAGAATTTTATACAGATCTTCAGTATCTATTGAAAATCAAGTCTGTCAATAAACACCTATTGCTTGAGCAGTGTAAAAAAAAGTCTTTTTCTTCCCACAGGACAGCCAGCACAAAGGGTTCTCATCACTGAAACACACACACACACCTTGCTATGCTGCTGATGGCACTGCTGGGAGTAACCTTTGGCACTCTGTCCATACTGGCAGCAACTGTGGCAAGTTTTAAGGCTGTTGGCGATGGTGCTGAAGTCCGTGTATTGATATGCACATTGACTGGAGAAACAACACTGACATTATTGAGGTGCACTGCATTTGTCAGGCAGGAATTGTTCATGGGAAGTGTCTGAGGACTGCTTGTGCACAATGCTGGGATTAAGTGGTTTGTAGTGGTGTGGCCAACTGTCCTTACAAGTTGTACAGCTGAAATCCCTGGGCTAGATGATAAAGCCATATTGGTGGAGTATAATGTTTTAGAGGTTCCTGAAAAAGAAAAAAGTCATTCAATTAGTATCATGAGACATCAATAAAACTATTTTTAGAAGTTTAATAAAAATAAATACAAATATTTGTATTTGAATTGAATGCCAAGTTAACTTTTCACACACTGATCTCTCCAAAGGGAGCTTCTGATCACTAAGTAGAATGTACTAATCTGCTACAACCCCCAAAACATCCTCTTTCTACTGGTCTACAAAAAAGAGCTTTGCAAAGTATCCTGCCGCCTATATCTGGCAACTGTGGAGTTAAGTATAACAGGACAGATGGAAATGACAGTTGGGTTTCCCTAAGAATGCACACATCCATGAATATTAGTAAAAATGGACAATCAGGCTCATGAGTATATATAAAAGCAACTGGAAAATCCTAGGGTCTGAGAGGTAGCTGAAGGATGATAGGAATAGCAAGTTTTTGCGGACTCAAGGTACTAAGAAGCAGACAGGGTTTCATGGCAATACTCTATCTAAAGAGGCGGAGCCAGAGGAAGTATGCCTATGAGTGGTATGTAAGAGTGGGAGGGCAAACCTGATTTCCAGTTTATTACTGTCCTGGGTTATATTTCACCTTTTTATCAATGCATGGATGATTCAATGGGGATGGTTAGCTCAACAGATTTCCTAAGATGTGAGGCAACTGACAGTATGTGAATGAAACCAGGAAGGGTAGAGTGTTACACAGGTTATGTATTCAATGGATGAGGGAGAAAACAAGGAGTAGATTCTATGTGAATTCTAGAAACATCTAGCTATTTCTCCCTATCTTTCCAAAGAAATCCTAAAGAGTCCTGATTGACTTCTTACACACATTTTCTCCTTGGATAAAAAAACAAAAACCATACTCCCAATTACTGAGTTACAACTTCAAGAAAGTAGGTACCATGTGAAACCCCAGCTGTACCTGAAGGCTGGACAACACCGTTTATGTTGTTGTGGCCAGTGTTCTGTTCCTTGGCTACCTCACTGCGACTTGGAACAGGTGCACTGACCACTGCAGATGCAGCAAAGTGGGCGCTTGCTGAGTCAAGTGTTTTAGACATACAGTCAGAGGTGCTTGAGCCCTATAGAATGAACAAAGTTAAATTCTCTAATTTTTAGATGTAATTTTATGAACATATTAAGGGATGGGGCAAACCCAAGAGGCTGTTGCCTTTCTAACCTTGAACAATTATAAGTGTTTAGATTAAGAGATCTAGGATTCCATAGACGATTTTTGGTAAATGAAGCAGGGAAGTGAACAAAAACTGGGAATTTATTTCTGAGAAAGAACTAGAGATTAAATAACCCAAGGCTTTAATGTTCTATTAATTTTTCCAGTAAATATTAATGAATGCTTTTAAAAATGCTTGACAAACTAGATACTTGGATAAAATGAAATCAAAGATATAATTAATAGATATTTTTGTCACAACGTGAAAACCTATCTTGGCCTAACCCTGAAACAGGCTGAAACTACTTTAGGCTGGTTAACCAAGAGACTCAGAAAAGTTTAAATAGCCATTCCTCCTTCATTCTGTATAAAACTGGTTACTAAGTCCTACAGCCCTAGTCCTTGAGCAAGTCCCAGATACACCTGGATGTCACAGGAGTGTTGGGTTCCAAAGTCACTGAGATACTCATGTTACTGGAGTCAGGATCTTTAAAGTCAGTGTACTGACCCTTTGAGAATGGGCTGAACCACAACGGGCAGATTCTAGCCTGCGAGCTCACAAAATATAACCAAGATTGAGTAAATCTCAGTTACTACTTTAGAAGTGGTTTTAGAATTATAGAGCAATAAAATTTAAGACCTAAAATGCAAGGTTTATGTTTTTCAGGTGGTTCAAATTTGAAATAAGATTTCTTAGTTTTGTTTTTAGTGGCTTAAAATAGAAATTTATCATCATATAGTTCTGTAGGCCAGAAGTCCACAATGAAGCTTATGGGGTTAAAATCAAGGTGTTGGCAAGGCTGGTTCCTTCTGGCAATTATGGTTTTATGAAGTATTTTTATTCTTATCTCTAGCATCTTTATTTAGTGGTGTCTACAAACAACTTCCCTTAGTGGCAATTTTCTTCTTCATTTTTAAAAACTTTTATTTATTTATTAATTTTTTTGAGACACAGTCTGACTCCATCACCCAGGCTGGAGTGCAGTGGCGCGATTTAGCTCACTGAAACTTCCCCTTCAGAGTTCAAGTGATTCTCATGCTCCAGTCTCCCAAGTAGCTGGGCTTACAGGTATGTACCACCATGCCCAGTTAATTTTTGTATTTTTAGTAGAGACAGGGTTTTGCCATGTTGGCCAGGCTGATCTCGAACTTCCGACCTCAAGTGATCTGCCTGCCTCAGCTGCCCAAAGTGCTGGGATTACAGGCGTGAGCCACCGTGCCTGGCTGCAATTTTCTTCAACAGGAAAATGTGATTCACAATGGCAAGGCATTATGCTGTTAATATATTGCACAATTCAACTGAATTACTGCCCAGCTTATGAAGCACATCCACATGGCACTTAAACACATAGTTTAGGAAGTGGTTAGGAAAGTTATATCTTTCAAAAAAATCTTCTTTGGGGGAGTAGAGGTGGAGAATGATTCTTACAACTGCATATATAATTACTTCTATAAATTCTTAACAACCCTTCAAAAAATTGAAAATACCGTATCTGGCTCCAGAACTCTTCTCAAAGTATTAAGAGACTAGTTTATAAGCTAGTCACTTAAAATTACGTACATTAACTGAAAAGAAATTCAGGTTAGAGCCCCCAAATCAAGAGTGGCAAAACCAAGATTATCTTCTTGGTATCTGACTTGACAAAAATGGAATAAAACTACATACTGATGAAAGAAACAGACATAACTATGACAAAAAGAGCAGTTTACCTGTGCTTTTGGATGTGTCTGTTGCGAGGAATGCTGAGATTGCTGTTTCTGCTGAAGCTGGGCAAGTTGCTGCCTTTGCATCTGAACTAACTGCTGCTGATGTGTCTGAAACTGCTCTTCCGTGATACCCCCTGTTACTGGTAAACAACATGAATTTTGGAAATGAGTACGTTTTAAAAGATTTTTAATAACATAAGCAGAATATAAATTTACTCCACAATTAAGATGAAAGCAATAACAAACTACAATATGGATTATCAGAAAATAATCTAATGAAAATGGCAAATCTTTCATCAAGTGTGGTGTATGCTTGTATCTGTGATCTCCATCACATGCTAAGAAAAGTGCCTAAATGTAGTTTTTGTTTAATAATATAGTTCTAACATGAATATTTTACCATTTATTCAGACTTAACATCTTTGAGACCACTCTTAATTCTCTACATTATGACGAGCAAGTAATGAGAAAAACTTTGATTTATTCATGTTAATAGTAATAAAATAATCACTAAGTTATAGCCTTAATAAGAAAGTAGGACCATCTGCAAGACTGTCAATGATTTTTACTGCTGGTTTCATATAATATTGAAGTGAAAATATTTTATTCTCTGATTACAAATCAAAGTAGAGAGCAACATTCATCTAACATAACCATAAACTATAATTTAAGACAACAGATTCAATGTCTAAAGTAAATCCATCTATAAAAATATGGGCTAGAAATCAGACAAGTATTCAGAAAACTGAAGATAATATGTATCCTCAGATGTAACAAATTTTATTGTGACCAACTATGTTAAAAGTGTGTTTCAAATGAAAACAAAGTATTTTGTTGTTTTTAACAACAACAAAAATACTTTTGGGTTGGTAGATCATAGATAAAATATTGCCAACCAGCTGCGTTTTTTGAAAAAATCAGCTAAGTTACAGAAACCATTTTTCTCAAAGAAATGTAAACAAAATTTCATTCGTTGATATTTCAGCAGATGATTGATAAACTGATTTAGAGAACACAAAGACATTTCCATGGAAGTCAGTACAATATTAGAGTCAAGAAAAATTAAATGACATGAGAAGAAATGTACTTTAGAGTAATTTTGCTCTATTTTTTAACTGCTCACTTTCCTTTCTCCCAATTATTTCAATCAACAAATATTTACTTATCTACTATAATGCAGAATGCTGCACTAAGAGTTACAGTGAATACAGGGGAAAATAAGAAGAGGATCTCTGTTACAAAGTCTTGGAATGTAGTTGGAAAGAAAAGACAGACATAAGAAATACCAATTAATGAATCAACCTTTACATGTAATTGAGTGATCTAATCAATATGACCTAAAGGAGTTTAGACTAGCAACTACAGCCTCAATCTAGCTTACTTAACTCTCCCAAGTTTTCTGTTGAGTAGGATCACGCATAAATAATTTAAAAAAATATTTATGGTAAATTAGACATATAACAAGTTATGCCTAGTACAGTCTATTTTCTATGAAAAAGGAGTTATGCCCCAGAAATGAACAAAGCTTTGGATATACTCTCATTTCTATTCCACAATATTATCATTAAAATTTGTCTTGGACTAGAAGGGGAAAACAGTTCTTAGATAGCAATGTTATTTTTAAAAGATTCAAAACCTTGGGGCTATTACAGTGCTCACTCTAAAATTTTTAAATTACCTGTATTTTTGAAGTACACATTAGTTATCTTACTGAATTACCAACAAAATCAAATGTCTTTCTTTGCACATGTTAAATTCACTGCAAGTGTTCTATTTTTAAATGAAAAAAATTTTTTTAAATTCTAAATTTATAATCTTCAACCTCAAATGAAAATGTGAAGTATTCATGAATTTCCAGCTGTTTGAAAACCTTGGGGAAAGAGATGAAAAATAGTTTATTAGATACAAAGACAGAAAGAAAAATCTTAAATTAAACCCAAATAAATCTGTTTAAGTCCTATGTGTACAGTTCACCAATTCAAAAGAAATGGACTTGGAATCTGGTATTATTACAACAGTCCTTAAGTCCAGTGTCAAGTGTGTCCAGAGTTGAGCTTTACGCTCTGGTGAAAAGGTGAGAGGCACAATGATTAATATTAAGTGAGGAATAAGCCAAATAAGAATATATACTTTCAGTGGCTATTTCAAAATTGAGAAAGAAGCAAGAATGAGAATTTTTTCTTCTTTCTATAATCGTTTAAGTCAGCTGATAAAATCTTACTAATTCAGAATAAAGTATATATCTAAATTAGTAGAAAGAACAAATTCCTGTTTTTTGGAGGCAGAGTCTTGCTCTATTGCCCAGGCTGGAGTGCAGTGGTACAATCATAGCTCACTGCAGCCTTGAACTCCTGGGTTCAAGTGATCCTCCCGCCTCAGCCTCCTGAGTAGTGAGTAGTTGGAACTACAAGTGCATGGCATCACACCTGGCTAATTTTTTTAAATTTTTGTATACCCAGGGTCTCATTATGTTGCCCAGGCTGGCCTCCAATTCATGGCCGCAAGTGATCTGCCTGCCTCAGTCTCCCAAAGTGCTGGAATTACAGGCATGAGCCACTGTGACCAGCCCAAATTGCTACTTTTTAACAACAACAAAAATATTTTTTGGGTTGGTAAATCATAGATAAAATATTGCCAACTAGCTGTGTTCTACCTGCTTTTATGAACACATGATCATTTGTGTACATATTAAAAAGGGAAACAGATAAAACTAGCTGTTTTTTTTGGGTGTCCGCATTTACTGTCCTGTCTTCTTGAGACCATTAATTTGCTCAGGAACCTTATTCTTTTCTCCTCATAGGAAACTCAGAAAATCCCAACCTAGTCGCAATCCAAATTATTCAGACTAATGGTCAGTGTTTCTTAACCTTTTTAAACCTAGGTGGACTTTGATACTAAAATTCTCATTTCTGATCCCATTTCTGGTTGAGAATCACTGACACAAATTTAATTTAATTCTATATGTATATGCTTTAAAAAATTACATTCATTTTTTTATTTTCCCCCTCACCTGAATCTCAGTATGTTATATCCATTCTTGGCATCTAGCTCTTTATTATTAAGCAAGGTATTCTGTGCTTGCAACAAGCTGATCTTCCTCATTCAGAATTTTCTAGAGCACTATTTATTATTACTTCAAAACTTTAGACAAAAATCGCCAAGAGTAATCAATGACACAAAATTGGAACATATACAAAATATCCTTTCTAACTCCTTTATTATTTTGGGGTGGAGGAAAAGTGGTATGAAATGCACAGTTTTAATAGCATGGACACAATATTGAATTGCAATTCTCAGGGTTCTCAGGGTTTACTTACTGGTAGGTGGGGGGCGGGGGCAGGAGAAATTTGACTGAAAGCATTTTCTCTACTAATTATTTTTTCTTTCATAAGTTACTGAAATACATCCAGAAGATATTTCTTACATTGCTCTGGATTACCAAGAGGCACACATTAAAGTACATCAGAAATAAGTAATGGTTATAGAGTGAACAAATCTGTTTCAGAATAAGATACAAGACAGGGACCAGGGACCCAGCTTTGGGTGAGGTGATGGTGGCACCAAGGGCAAGTGGGAATGTACAAAAGGGAAATTGAGATTCTCTGCTTCTTTTGCTTAGGGCCAAGCCCAGTTTTTTCACTAGCTGATCTTAAGTTGCTAGCTTAAAAGTGAAATTCATGCTGGTCATAAATCTATCCCATCACATGCCCACAAATCTTATCAATTTAAAAGTAACCATAAATCTGATTGTTTTCTGAAGGCAGGAGTATTTCAATACTCCAGATAGATGAGAAGTATTCCTTTCCCTAAGTAAAATGTTTTGCAAAACTTCCTGGGTAACACATTCTATATAACACATTCGGCATACTTGTTATATGATTTTCCCTTTTATATACCCAAATATGTAATTCAGGACATTAGTAACATACTTGTATTTCTAGATATATTGTATACAGAACAGTCTGTTTTTCACGAAAGCCCCTCACCTTTCTGGCTATCCTCTACAAATCTGATTCATTACCTATCTTGTAATTACCAGTCTACTTTTATTCCTCAGATAAATCCATATGCCTTTTCTTAGGTATCTGTCACCATCCTTGGAAAGCAGACTTTGTTTTCAAAGGTCCCAGCCATCCCTCATGAAATGAGTTCCTGTATGGTGCTCTGCCTAAGGTGACTTCTTAGTGATCAACTAAAAACATACTCTGTGTACCTCCACAGATTTTACACTAACACAATGATTATAAAGCTTTAGGTCCCTGCTTCTTAAGCTTGTGCCCAGAGGTATTCTTGAATATATGGGAAATCTTTGTTAACTCTGTATTATTTTTGTTGACAAATGAAAAGAACAATCTAAACAGAAATACACTCTGGATCTTCTGGATGATCATCCCACAACAGAGTAGGAACACAGGATTTTTGTGCTTGTGCCTTTGTTTTTTCATCATCTCTTAACTTTTAATGCAGTGTTTCTTAAACTGGCCTAAGATGGATTCTTGGGAAGCCATGAATTTTTCAAATACTAGCCTCGACTAAATTTTCACGGCTTAATGAAGAATACCTAATTTGGTAGTAAAGATTATTTAAAAGTCAAAAAGAATACATTATCTAGTATTTTTTCATCTACCAGGTCAGTCTTTGTTACAAGTTTTCTTTTTTTCTTTTTTAAGAGACAGGGTCTTTGCCTGGGTGCAGTGGCTCATGTCTGTAATCCCAGCACTTTGGGAGGCCGAGGCGGGTGGATCACCTGAGGTCAGGAGTTCAAGACTAGCCTGGGCAACATGGTGAAACCCCATCTCTGCTAAAAATAAAAAAATTAGCTCGGCGTGGTGGCTCGTGCCTATAATTCCAGCTACTTGGGAGGATGATGCACGAAAACTGCTTTGCCTGGGAGGCGAAGATTGCAGTGAGCCAGAATCATGCCATTGCACTCCAGTGTGGGGCAAGAGAACAACACTCGTCTCAAAAAAAAAAAAAAAAAAAAAAAAGGGGAGACAGGGTCTTGCTATGTTGCCCAGGCTGGTCTCAAACTCCTGGCCTCAAGCCATCCTCCCACTTTGTCCTCACAAAGTGCTGAGATTACAGAGGTGAGTCACTATATCCAGTATTACAAGAGTTTTGGTATATGCTTTATCAAAGATATTCTGACTATATGCAATTTTTGTTTTAAAGGACAGATCTGGGGCAGGATTAAAGGGTAGAGAGAGGGATCTTACATCAAATCTTCTGGGTTAGAGTGGGAAGTCAAATGAAAGTTCATATAAACCACTGGAGCTACTCTGCTGACAAACATATCCAGGAGGGTTGACATTACCTTTCCAGGACTGTATACATCTTACAAATGTAACTCTTACAGTGAAAGGCAAACTAACCAATAAACTGAGTCTTTGTGGGTGGGGAGTGGAAAGGTGAGGGGCGTTGGGGAATGGAGAACAAATAGATGTGAGGATAATGAAAAAAGACTAAAAATCCATTTAAACTTCTGAAACCCAAGCCAAATATTTACAATTGAAACTTCGTTATTTCCTTTTATAGTTTAACTAAAATATTTTAATCCCTTAGGTCTGAATCCATTTCTCACCTCTGGAAGCAACCCTAATCCTTAGCTAGATGCTAAATCACATTATACCAATCCTAAAACTATCATACTTGCACACATTTATGACGATTTAAGAATGAATGGGAAGAGAAACTGAAGAAATTAAAAATCAGGAATTTCTCTTGGAAAACTTTACAAACAATGATTTTAGAAATTGGTAATATTAAGATATTTAAAGTTGTCAAAAAGGCTGCTGGTATCTATTCTGTATATTATGACAGGTAAGATAAGAAAAAAGTATCATGTTAATTTGCAACCATGCATTAGTGAAAACTAAAACTAAATGTAAATTAATCTGTCCTTTCAAATCTGAAAAAGCAAAGCACTTTTAGATACAAAATGTATTTTCTTGAGTTCTGGATTTAAGAACATCATCTCAAAGAATAATACTGTAGTTTCAAAGGATTATCCCCTGTTTATGTGAAGAAATTACATTCTTCATGTACATATTACAATTTGCATGTGCTATTAATTAAGTTCCTTGAAGGTAAGGATTGTCTTGTAAAACTGCAACTTTTAAACACTTAACCCAGTGTTTCCCATATAAGAGACACTAAATGATGTATGAAATTAATTTCTCTTGGTTATTCAATTGTCATGTTCACCACAATCAATCTATTCTTTATCCTGCTTTTTTTCTTTGAGAAGTGTTTTTCAATTAAGAGGATATACCTTTATTTTACTTAAAGGTTAATGAAACACATCTCTGCTTTCAAATGAAGTCTTTAGTTTTGGTTCTAATACCTAGGATACAGTTTTCAATTTTCCTTTAAGTATATAAAAGATAACACACACACATATATATGCAATTTTTGCATATATATATATGCAAATATATATATATTTATTTATTTTTTTGAGTCAGGGTCTTACTTTGTCACCCAGGCTGGAGTGCAATGGCAAGATCTTGGCTCACTGCAGCCTCTACTTCCTGGGTTCAAGAGCTCTTCCCCCCTCAGCTGGGACTAGAGGCACGTGCCACCACACCCACCTAACTTTTGTATTTTTAGTAGAAACTGGGTTTTGCCACGTTGCCCAGCCTGGTCTTGAACTCCTGGCCTCAAGTGATCCACCTGCCTCAGCCTCCCAAAGTGCTGGGATTACAGGCATGATTCACTGTGCCTGGCCTAGAATATATTTTGGACACATGGGCTATGACTTGGAAAACATTAATCAGGGCTATTAACAACATTTAAGAGAAAATTATTTGCCACTAGCCCTTAATTCCACATAAGATGCAGCCCTCTTTTTAATTTTTGTTTAAGAACTAAGGAATCTGTGATATAAATAAAGTGCATTATGTTTCTATTTCTGATTAAACTCATTTGCTGGGATTTCCCAGCTGTGAAATGGACAATTTAGTACTAATAATCTGTTTAGTTCAGTGTTACTCTCTGCCAGGGAAAAGTACAATCCAGTGTTAGTCTTGGTCCCTTATTTTTTGTCTTGTTACTCTTAAAAACAACTGTGCTCTCACGACCAAGCCCGCTAAGAACAAGCAGAAGGAAAAAGTGTTCAAGACACATAGATTAAAAAAACCAAACACATGAGGATCCCATTCTTTTGCTGTATCCTTAAATACATGAGGATACATCCATCAAAAGTAAAAATATAGTTTTCTAAAACTCCCTCATCCTTCCATTTAGGTAGATGAGGAAATTCCTATCCGTATTCATGGAATTGTAACTGAATTCACTTAAAATTATTATCTAACCAGAACTAAGAAATCTATATAATGAATATAACTGATACAAATCATTAAATTATAAGTTTTCAATTATTTTTTTAAATGCTGTTAAAAAACTTTTTTCATTATGTATTTGTATTGCCATGCCTATTATTTTAAAACAAAATACATCTGTTGAAAACAAAAAACCTTGTGGTCCCAGTGACTAGAGGAGTCACAGTCAAGAAGAATGAGTTCAAACAAAATCTTTTACTCTAGGAATAAATTACTAAATAAGACAGATATGATTTCAAAACACTGAATTCTAATGTACCTTAGTTGTTGCTTAAGTCTTAAAATTTTTTAAGGAAAGAAATGGTACTGTGTTGAGGGTATTAAAAAATTTCAGATAGGAAAAATCACACAGACCAAAAAGATTATTTTTTTTCTAATGGTAATGTAAAGATAAAAATACAAAAAAATCTTGTTGTCTATGATGTTAACATAGCCAACTTGTGACTTAAATTCCCTGAGAAGTACATGCACGCCTAACGTAACAGTTTAAATGCTTATTTTATGTTGTATGGTAGTGTCATAGGATTATAGAGGTGATTATAATGGAACTATTTAAGTCGTATTAACTTATATTTTGGACCAATACATATGTCGTATTGATGATATAACAATATATACAGGCCGGGTGCAGTGGCTCAAGCCTGTAATCCCAGCACTTTGGGAGGCCGAGACGGGCGGATCACGAGGTCAGGAGATCGAGACTTGGCTAAAACGGTGAAACCCCATCTCTACTAAAAAATACAAAAAAAACTAGCCGGGCGAGGTGGCGGGCGCCTGTAGTCCCAGCTACTCGGGAGGCTGAGTCAGGAGAATGGCCTGAAACCGGGAGGCGGAGTTTGCAGTGAGTTGAGATCCGGCCACTGCACTCCAGCCTGGGCGGCAGAGCGAGACTCTGTCTCAAAAAAAAAAAAAAAAAAAAAAAACAATCAAAAAAAACAATATATACAACACATATATACTTTCTGGAAAAAAGTCAAGTTAAATCTAGAGTTAATCTGGAATGTATAGTATGAAGCTGAAAATATCTGACAATGTTCACGCTGAGAAGGAAGACATTAAAATCACTTTTTAATGTGGTATACATCAGCAGAGAAAACAATCAGCCTACGGTCAAATGTAATTATAAATGCCTCTATATGGTGTGTTTTAAACTCTTTTTAAGAAAAATTATTTTGAGAATGTTTAGTACAAGAATTCCATTTAGCTAAATAAACTGGAACTTTGTCTTAGAGCTGGCTGAAAAAAGATCTGATTTAATACTTGTCAACTTTCTACTATCTTTAGATTTCTAATAATCCTGCAGCCTCAAATTGTATTACACATTTATCCATTTCAGCTTCAAGCACTCTTTCAACTTCACAGACTCATGAACTTTATATAATGGGAGGCCATTTTCCTTACTTAAGTTCGTTTAGGAGAAAATTAACCAACTAATTTGGATAAATGATATGCCAATTTCTAATCATTCAAACAAATCCAATATTATAACCTTTAAACAAATCACTGTACAAGTCAAGTTGGAAAAGAGGCAGTTCAGTAGCTAAAAGAGACTGAACATTATTGAGACCAATCAAGCTAAAGTTATTCATGATCACTGTAAGGAAGTTTAAATATGATAATTTCACATCCTAGAATGTATCATCCAGGAAGTAATTTAGAAATACAAAAAAAAAAAAGGTATCAACAGTGTAAGTCTCTATGTTAATCTTGGGATACAATGCATATATACAACGTATACATTATAAAGATATTTATAAATTATACATACTTGCATACATGTGATAAAACAGACCACAGAAGAAAACAAATCAAAATTGTACCTTAGATTCTCCAGATATTATACATTATTTACAATGTACATGTCATAAAAATATTACATTAATTTGAATACATCTCTTAAAAATGAAAAAACTTCCTGATCTAACTAGAGGTAAGCTATCGGACAAAAATTATTATTCACAGGGGCTTGGCACAATGGCTCATGCCTATAATCCTAGCACTTTGGGAGGCTGAGGCAGGTGGATCACCTGAGGTCAGGATTTCGAGACCAGCCCGGCCAACACGGCAAAACCCTGTCTCTACTAAAAATACAAAAATTAGCTGGGCATGGTGGTATGCTCCTGTAGTCCCAGCTATTTGGGAGGCTGAGACAGGAGAATCGCTTGAACCCAGGAGGCAGAGGTTGCAGTGAGCTGAGATCACGCCACTGCACTCCAGACTGGGCGATACAGCGAGACTCCATCTAAAAAAAAAAAAAAAAAAAAAAAAAATTATTCACAGGGAGTCTCCTAAAAATCATTTTCCAGAAAGAGTTTTCAAAGGTACTCTCAAGGAGTAATGGTTACATTTAATCAAAGATTACGCACCAAAATGAAAATTACCTTTAACATAAGCAGTAGATAGTACTGCGCTGTGATTATCTGGTGGCAGCTTATAAGCAGTGTGCTTTGTAGGGAAGTCTGTATGCATTCTGCCTACATTTACCGCACCAGGAATACACCCGAAATAGATGTCAGTGGTTTTACAGTACTAGTTAGGACAATTTGGTTAAAATGTGAGGCAGAACAGTACAATTTTGTTTCTTAGGTTGGGGAAAAAAATGCAGTAGGTTAAGATAAAATTCCTTTCCCAATAAAATTAAGTAAAAAAGAATAGCAGGATATACTTTTAACACAGCAACAGCTTACCTGATATGCCATTCTTGCTGGTGTTCAATAAAGCTACAGATGCTGCAGAAACTCTTTTATTGTTCACAGTCTGCCCTGGTTTTCTTGAGGTACATTCTTCACTATCACTGTCCTGTAAATTTAGTAGCCTTGGCTGGAAACACTGTAGTCGACATGATCTGATATTGCTTAATATTTCAGAAAGGGACAGTCTATTTTCACAATGTTTACTGGAAGCATTGGTCCGAGAGAAATTAGAAGAAAAGTCTATAGTTTGGGAAGAGCTTGAAAAACTATTCAGCATTTCAGGGTCTATCTGTTTTAGGACTGGGTCATGTTCTGTGGATATTCGGTCCATTATGACCCTGAAAAGCAAAATAAAACCAAACATTAACTAAGACAGCTGAACATTTTTTCTTTGTCTTCTGTTCCAGATAGCAAACAAAAACCAAAAACCAAAAAACAAATACCAAAAGTGAAAACAAATACTTCACCTTCCACCTCTGCCAATTCGCCTCCTTGCAAATCCTATACATCTTCTTGGGACTGTAAGTGTTGTAAGGCAATGCCTATACCTCAACTTATCCAAATCTGCCAGTTCTGAATTTTCACATGAATGGTTAGCTTGGTCCAAACGAGGCTGCAAAGAAAGAAAAAAAAAAAACCCAAAAAACTCATGGAGTAAATTTGAAATGAAGACAGGTTAGATCATGATAAACATGAAGTAACTGCAACATTAGCAGAACAATTAAAATCTAGACATAAAACTGTAAAAATCGGGCTTCACTGACTATTAATCAGGTTAAATTTTACAAAACTGAATCAAAAGTTCACTCACCAAGATTACCCAAACTGAATTTAGTTTCTAAAGATAAATTCACTTAGGGCCCATTATACTTAAAAAGGAATGTATCTTTTAAAAAAAAATGCAGCTTTTAACGTATGTGTACAAAGTAGAGATGGTGAAATTACATTGTAATTTGTAGGCTTCCTACTGAGAAACCAGAAACAAAATTTTTTGGACTAAAAATTGCATTTCAAACTCTTAAAGGGTCAAACTGAAGCTTCCTCTTTACTTTTAAGAAACACATATCCAAGCGGGATGCAGTGGCTCATGCCTGTAATTCTAGCACTTTATGAGGCCAAGACAGGAGGATCACTAGAGACCAGGAGTTCAAGACCAGCCTGGGCAATGTAGCAAGACCCTATCTCTACAAAAATTACAAAAATTAGCAGCATGTGGTGGTATGTGCCTGTAATCCCAGGAAGCTGAGGTGGGAGGACTACTCGAGCCAGGAGTTTGAAGTTACGGTGAACTGTATGATTGCATCACTGCACTTCAGCCTTGGTGACAGAGCAATACCCTGTCTCTAAAATAAATAAATAAATAAATAAATAAATAAATAGAAAGAAAGAAAGAAAGAAACAGCCTGTTCCCTGCCTTCCTATTCCCTTCATCATTTTATCATGCTATGTCTGTCCCCTTTCATTAAGAATTTTCCCTTCTCTCATCAGCATAATTAGTAAACAAATCTCCACCTCTCCTAAATTTACACACCCTAAAATAGTTGTCAGTGTATGTTTACCATTACATAGCAAGATAAATGATCTCCACAAGCCATATAAGAAAGTCAAAGCCATCCTCACAATGCTACATTATACCTCATCCGAGAATCTTGGAGAGTGATATAATGCGACTTCATAGCATAAAGCAACTTCTAGGTGTGTCAAAAAGTTATGAATACAATTATTAGACAAAACACTGCCATTATGGAAGTTTAAAAATTATTATTTTGTTTGATACCTACTGGTATGTATGCACAAGATGGGCTTGCATAACAATAAATTTCAATAAACACCTAGTAGCCATCAAAGGTTCTAGAACCAACTTACAAATCTGGGTTTACTTAATTCTAGTAATGACACACTGAATAATTTTTACAACTGCTGAAGCTATAATTAGTGCCCAAAATGAAACTAAATTTCTAAAATGTGAGGAATTATCAATTTCCAAGAAGAAGATTCCGATGCCCTTTGAAAGGACTCAGTACCTTTTAGCATTTTTTACCAGTATTCACATAAAGGATATTACACAAAAAAAATTGATGCATTTCCCATTTTTAGATCAAGACTAAGTCATCTTGACACGGGTTACCTGTTAATTCCAGTTCACAAAAACACCACACACACACACAAAAGTTCTTACAGCATAATACTGGCATCCTGCCCGCCTTCTGAAAGCACAGGGACCATCAGGATCATTTTCTTCTTCCGGTTCTGATACTGGGGACAATACCTAGACAAAAGAGGAATTCCATTTAGGAGTTATCAAAAGTCAATAGATCAATGTTTGTAATGCTCTAAAATTTAAATCTGATCACAAACAGTAAATCGCTTCTATATTACATATCGTAGGTACTGAATTCCCCCAAAACATTAAATGACTAGCAAAAGTTTTCTATGGTTAAAAATCCTTCTTTTTAATGGATTAGTTCTTTCAGGTTAAGTATACACGGCATTGGCAATGCTTAATTGCTTCTAAACATGAAGTGCTAAGACTTAGAATTAATATAGTTTTTATACATCCCATTATATTTTATAAATAATGTATGTGGCTATAAATATTTAATGACAGTTATACTTCACCTATAGGTAAGTGTTTTTATCCAATAACTTTATCTCTCTGTAATAAAGCCAAAAACTAGGACATAAAAACAGCTTATAAATAGTCAAAAAATCACCACAACGAAAAAACCTCAAAGGCCATAAAGGTCAGGTTTTATTCAAAGGAAAATCTTGTATCTCCCCACTCACTTTTTAAAAATCACTTTTTAAACTTAGCAGATCAGAAGTAGAAAATAAGAAGAGAAAAGAAGACTTGCTAAAGTAAGCAGATTGGTTATAAAAGAGATAAGCCCACAACGCTATAGGAAAAGAATAAAGACTTTCAGAAATCTGTTACATATTAGAAAGCACTCTGCCCAGGCCATGTCATATCAGGCCAAATATCCCTAGGTAACTGAGTGGGCTTCTAGGGCAGTAGCACTGACCTATCAGAGCACACTTTATAAATGTCATAAAAACAGATTAAATAATACACAAATATACCGACGACAGGGAAATAATATGTTTTAGATAAATTTCCACCCATAATGATTAAAATTTTTAAAAAAGTTTTGGTACTTAAGTTTCAGTTGTCTCGCACTCTCACTTTGTAGTACATCTCTTTTTCTGACAAACGCTGGCTCAACCATATTTACTTGCAAATTTCTGAACCTCACAAATCCCTCTCTTCCTATTTTGAGAGGAAAAATGTTTTCTCCATACTATTTCCAAACTGTGGTAACTACCACTGAGCAGGGTCATCCAGGGGAGAAAGGTATTTGTTTGAGGTTCCAATATACCTCCACCAACCCTATGGGGGAGACACAGAAACAGTGAGCTGGGGCTGATTCTTCTTCATGGGGAACCAAGCCCCAAACCTGAAATTTGAAAGGAAATCCCAAATGTGAATTTTACACTTTGGTTCCTTTGCAAATAATGTACCTATGCTAAAATATACACAGGAAGTGTCACAAAGTTTCAGAAATTCTGTATATAAAATCTATCACCCCTTCCTCCTAACTACCATTCCCTAGGGGTAGATTCCAGGGGACAAAAGAAGTCTGAGGCATAGGAAGACAAAGCTAATGTTAGGAAAATCGGAAGCACGATCAAGAAGAGGCAGGGTTTTAGTTCTGTTCAGCTGCAATTCAGTGACATAAGTCTGGTTAAAATGTTTGTTCTCTTAAGGCTCCCTATTCCTTGTTCTTGGTTTATCAGACAAAGAAAAAGTATGATTACTTTAATGATCTTGTCAGCAACAAAATCCTCATTTTATAAGAGGTACAGTCTGAATAGCTGCCTCACTGAATGATGCCCAAATATAGGTAAACGTAAATACTTACTCTTTAGTAATATGGGGATACCATAAAATTAATGAGGATTGTCTAAGACCTAATATAAACAATCAGAACAACCTAAAAGTTTCAAAATGCAATTTTCATGTGAGTATGGGAACTTACTATATAAATCAATGCAAGAATTTGCAGCAGAAATGAAGATCCCTTAATGCACGAGAAACATGACTAGTTATGCTGACTGAGCTCTACTTTCAGGCTGCATGTACTAATTCCATCAATAAAAGTTTCTATAGGTCATAGCACCCTACAGTATCATTCTTTTTTTTTTTTTTTTGAAACAGGGTCTTGCTCTGTTGCCAAGGCTGGAGTACAATGGTGCAACCTTGGCTCACTGCAACCTTCATCTCCCTGGCTCAAGCGATCCATCTCCCGTCTCAGCCTCCGAGAGTAGCTGGGACTACGGTCATGTGTCACCACGCCTGGCTAATTTTTGCACTTTTGTTTCTGTTTTTTTGGTAAAGATGGGGTTTCACCATGTTGCCCAGGCTGGTCTCCAAGTCCTGGGCTCAAGCAATCCACCTGCTTTGGCTTCCCAAAGTGCTGGGATTACAGGCCTGAGCCACAATGCCCAGTCTGCAGCATCGTTCTTTTTTATTTATTTATTTATTTATTTTTTTGAGACGGAGTCTCCCTCTGTCTCCCAGGCTGGAGTGCAGTGGCGCGATCTCCACTCACTGCAAGCTCCGCCTCCCGGGTTCACGCCATTCTCCTGCCTCAGCCTCCCATGTGGCTGGGACTACAGGCGCCTGCCACCGCGCCCGGCTAATTTTTGTATTTTTAGTAGAGACGGGGTTTCACCGTGTTAGTCAGGATGGTCTCGATCTCCTGACCTCGTGATCCGCCCATCTCGGCCTCCCAAAGTGCTGGGATTACAGGCGTGAGCCACCGCGCCCGGCTGCAGCATCATTCTTAAAGGGCTGGGAATATATAGCAAAACTTTCTAGGCTCTCATTAGTACCACCAATAAAAGCCTATTTTACATACAGTTATCTAACTATGTCATTTTCTTACTTAATATTTTAAATAATTTCCCATTATGTATAATGTAGATAGAGGCTATCTGACATTTGGGTATTACTGCAGGCATCAAGCCTTTCATCCCCTCTTCCTCTTCTATGTTATGTGCTCCAGCAATGCTAAACTGCTAGGAGTTCCCTCTAGTATGTTGTGCCTAGAACCCTTCCCTACACTTTCTATCTTGAAAATTACTCTTTTGTAAGGCACTATATCCCTCATTCCTTCAAACTGGTCATCTGATGAATGTCCCATGGCTGTTCAAAGCTCTGCCTGAGTCAAACTAGATGATCCTCTGACAAAAGTAATATATGGGTTCATTAAGCACTCCTCAAGGAATAAAATTAAGCATATCTTTGCACATTTGATACTATTCATGACTATCAGAATATTATCTGGGTAGAAAAACTAATCAGTGAAAAAAAAGAGTAAAACTAGTATAATCCAGCCAAAAGGGACACATTTTATGCAAACTCCAGATTTTAAATGGTTATAGCAATGAAGAGTTTTATAAACAGTCCTGCTTTCAAACATATCTATAATGTTGGTTTTTTAAAAAAAGTTTCCTTAAAGCAAACAAGTCAAAAAGTTAAAATATGATAAACCTGGCAGTAGGTTCAAGGTCTTTGTTACAGTATTTTCTGTTAAGTTTCCTATGCTATTTTTAAAAAGATGGTATTGCTAGAGCAGGTGATACACAATATTTTTTGAAAAAATGGATCTTTCTTTTTGTTTGTTTTTTTGAGACAGAGTTTTGCTCTGTCGCCCAGATTGGAGTACAGTAGCACGATCTCAGCTCACTGCAAGCTCTGCCTCCCGGGCGCACGCCATTCTCCTACCTCAGCCTCCTGAGTAGCTGGGACTACAGGCACCCGCCACCATGCCTGGCTAATTTTTTGTATTTTTAGTAGAGACGGGGTTTCACTGTGTTAGCCAGGATGGTCTCGATCTCCTGACCTTGTGATCTGCCCGCCTTGGCCTACCAAAGTGCTAGGATTACAGGCGTGAGCCACCGCGCCCGGCCGGATCTTTTAATATATAAAGTAAAAGTCTTATTTTAAAAACAGCACTTATAAAAATAAATATTTTTTAATTGCGCACATTTTTCTATAAAGCTCTTGCAATATTTATCAAAGAGTTAAAATCTGAATCAGTCCCTTTAAGTCTTTTTTAGAATCAAACAGCCATTACCTAACAAATTAGCAAAATTTACATTAAAAGTTATAAAACACAATGCTGGTGGAGTGTGGTAAAAAGGAAAGTATTGTTGATATTTTCAATATTTACAATTATATATTAACTGTCTTAAAATATTGATAATTTTTGGTTAGTAACTAGTAATTCAATTACTAAGAATCTATTTTAAATACAGAGGGAAAAGATCTAAGTTCATTTTTATAAATGGAAAAACTGAAAACCATGTGCTCCACAAGAGCGTAAATTCTATACAACTGATGAAAGATAATACAGAGTAAATACCATTTCAGTGGCTACATAAATAATGTGGAAATGTTTATGCTACATACATTAGGGGAACAAAGCAAGAATAAAAACTCTAAGATAGCAATTGCTTTAAAAATATAACAATATAAAATACTAGCAGGAAATATCTTTAAAATAGTTTTAAAACAAGCACCTGTGGAAATTCATCTTCATCTGAGCTGTGAAAGTCATATTGCTTAATGTCACTCTTATTGATCACAGGCAATGTCTCTGGAGTGGGTTGCTGAGATGTTATCAAAGCCTCTGCTTTAGGCTTCTTTGGGTACTTCTTCTTTTGACGAACCACATCAGAAGCCTCTTCTTTCAAAGACAAATGATGAGGGTGCTGTTTACATGACGATTTTTCCCCCAAAAGGAAGAAATAAAAATCATTTTAGAAATCATGAAAAACTATACTGCTCTTTGAAAAACATACATTTTTACCCAGGAGGTGATTTTATTATTTTTAATATGCAAAAATTATTCTGTGTTCACAAATTGAAACATGTTTTACTTTCTGCAACTTATGATGAAAAATAATTATGGTATTTAAATTTGCTTTTTACATTATTATTACTACTTTAAACTATGTGAGGAATTTTTTGGATTGCTCTATTATGTAATCCAGTATTTAAAAGGTATTTAAATTCAATTTTTATTTAAATCTGCTGCACTGATAAAAATTAATCACTATTTTTATTTTTAAGTTTCTTCAACTGGATCATGAGTTTATTGTCATTTCTACACTTAGATCCAATTTTTTAAAATGTCTGTTCTATGGATGTAAATCTTTTGAGAAAAATAAGCTTAACTAGGAAAAAAAACCCCTCACTTTTTAGAATGTATAATTACTGCAGCAACCGAACAGTAACTGTTCTGAAGTCCCGCAGGCTTCTGTGGAGGTTCCTGAGAGGCCATCTGGCAAAGACACTCACTGAAGGGGTAGTGCCCCTACCTCCCCTCAACAGAGTAGCTCTGTTACTGTTTTAACATACTGGCATTCCTTTTAATAAAAAGGGATCTGCCACTTTAAAAGTTGGAAAAGACTGTTCCAAGCACCAAGGTACAAACTACAAAACTTATACTTTTCCACATCTAGTCCAGATGTTAACTACTTTAGGGTCAAAAACAGTACACACAATAAAAATATTGTTTGAAAGGCAAATTATATTTAGTGAGATATAAAATTTTTCATATAATGGCCATAACTATTACATCAAAAACAAAGCCCCAACTTTCAGAAACTTCCCACATTTTAAAGTGGAATACGTGACAAAGTAAATATAGTTAACCATGTGTAATGGAGTAGGACAACAATGGATGCAACCAAATTCCTAAAGTTAGTATTTAGGAAGGCTGAGTATTTATTCATAGAGGAAGTCTAAAATGAGAATCAATATCTAATAAAGGCTGATTCTGTCAGTAATTATGGGTTAAGATTTTCATACTGCAATGCTTAACAATCACATACCTAGGAAAAGCACTGATTAACACAAAATGGATTTTTAAAAGTAACTTACAAAATGACATTTGCATTGATAACTTTTTTGGCTATAGAGGCAAGTGAGATTTAGAGAGAATCAGGATGGTGGGCTAGATGCCTGTGATTAATAAGAAAGAACTTTAGTGTTTGAATTGACATGAGCTGAATGAAGGAGTCTTCCTGCTCCACACTCTTTCTTGACCTTTAAGAATGAATCCATGAAAAATGAGAACTGTGTACATTTTTAAAAGATGAATTTTCCACAAACACCCTAGGTCATTTAAAAAATTTTGCTACAGAGTAAAGCTCTATTGTCTAGAAGCTTCAGTCAATACCTGTTTCTTACTTAAATCTATGCTCCTTAAAATTAAAAGCTTTATTAGTTTTCATATTTCCCAATTAAATACTTTAATTAATGTACCAAGTGAGGACCGAATAAATATAGTTATCTAGTCCAAGTGACTAAAATAACTACTGAGTCTGGCTCTTTTATTAGGAAGAAACTGTGACCCAGAAATTACAGGACTTTCTCAAAGTCACTCAAGATAGATAACAATTGATAAATGCTGGCTCTGGAAATGATGATGACAATAAGAAGAATTTTCAATAGTCTCAATGAAGAAAGCTTTAATTTGAGGTTTTGATTCCTTCCATTACAATGCAAGGTTTGCTAAGGCTAGTGATAATAACTAGACTCTAATTACCTTTATTCTCTAGGGAGGCAGATAGCATATTGAAAGTGACGGACTATTAGACCTGAATTGAAACCTTGAATCTGCCACCTACTAGCTATTATCTAGAAATCACACAGACGCAACAACTACCTCTAAGGGTTGCTATGAGGATTAATTGGTCAGTATGTATATAAATACTCCTAGCAAAGTGCTTGGCTCATGGTAAGAACTAAAGTCATGTTAATTACTTTTTCCTTACTCAAACCATATAAGACAACAGCAGAAATCAATAATTATCTGATCAACATTACCATACATGCTTCTTCCCAGACAATATTCACCTTAGTTTTACATTCTTGAACTTTGTGATGATTTCCATTATGAAGAGTTGCTGGAGTGGCATATAACTCTTTTTCTGATCTATTGATTTTCACTTCATTAAGGATTTCACCACCATAGTCTCCCAAATGGTATCTTGAAAAAGTAACAACACATAAGAAAACATTGCCTAGTTTAACAATAAAGAAGTGATACCTCAATTAATTGGAAGTCACCTAGTCAAAAAGAGCTAACAATCAAATTACTTTTAAAAGATAAAATTTACAGGAATAAAGAAACAGGGATTTTGTAAAAACAAAACAAACCAAAAAAACTGAAAAAATGCCTAAGGTACACAGCAAACAAATTTCTTACATATATTATATAATCAAGCACTAGGAAATGTTTAGAATGCTTACTTCAGGAATCACACAAAATTCTGTTTTCATTCAGTCTATTTCATTTTGTAGGAAAATATACTATATTAGAGAACACATTTCTAAAAGGAGTTGAAACAAAAAATGTCTACCTACTCAGAAAATAAAATCAATACTCATTTCCCTCAGATTTTACTTAACAGAAACTTTAATACAGAGAAGTAAACAAGATGATCACTAGAGTTCTTTTCTAAATAAAATTCAATGATTCTGCCAAAACAAAATTAAGTATAGGATCTACAGTATACACAAAACTCTACCAAAATCTGTAATCCAAATTGATAACTTAATCTATAAAAAGAAAAACTAGTAACCACAAATCTTTAAAAACTATAAATTCTTACAGAATCAATATCAACTGTCATAAAGTTTAACCTGATCCCCCCTAAAAATCTTTTGGTTCATTTTGCCCATCATTTGGTAAAGTTGTCATTTTACTGTTTTAACAGGCGCAATGTTACCTTTTCTCCACAACTTCTAAGGTTAAGTGCAATAATTCTCGTTTTGTTTTCTCTCTTCTCTTAATCATTTCCAAAATTGTTATGGCTCTACTAAATTCTCGTCTCAGTTTCAACATCTTTTCATACGAGGCTTCATCATTCTTACGATTCTATTAAAAATAATAATTTTAGAATAAACAACCCAGTTATCTACATTTCCGGCTTTATTCAATAAATTCTTATCAGACCTGAATTTATCCTATAAAAGTAAAATGTTAAAAAAAATCATCTGAACAGCAACCTATGTAAGATAACCTCTATCTATTTAACTCTGAAAATATAAGTACAAGCAAGTATCTCTCGATAAATACTCAGAAAAAAAATGTTGCCAGCTGTTGAAAAGGTAGAATGGCATAAGGAGATAATTTCAACGTAAACAAACAAAAAATATTCACCTGAAACAAAATCTGTTATTGGAAAATGTAGTGCATTCAGCGTGTAGGAAAGTATTTTCCAATGACAGAGAGGAACAGTTCTATCCAGATCAAGGTAACAGTCAAAATGAGTCCCCCCATACATTCATCCATCCATCACCAGCTCTGTACCTGGGGGCTGGATGGTATGATACTCTGTACTACTATGTGAACATGAACAATGACCAGTAAAGCTTCACTTCAGAAACTCAGAAAACTGGAAGTAGGATAACAACCATTTGAAGAAATCGGATTGTCATTTTTCAATATAATGTAACACCCCACTGCTGAGTAGAAAAGAAATTTAGCAAAAATACTGAATTTCAGAACACTATTAGCTTTTCAACTAATTATTATACAAAGTGAAAGCCCTGCTACATAACTAGAAAAGGCTCACTTGTAATTAGCAGCATCTATTTGTATATAAAATTATTACTAACGTAAACTATTTTGTTAAACCAAACATCCACAGATTTCTCACTTTACTATTAGGCATGGAACTATTTGTTTAAAAGTAGACCACTACCACCCCTCCAATCTATGCCAGAGTGAACTGTACTTAAGCAATTATTCATTCCTTGAGTTAATAATTTGAAATGACATTAGAAAAAACCTAAAGAATATCAGAGGTTTCATATTGGAGGATTATAAAAGAGAAAATAACAATTGAGAAAAAGTCAAAGTTATACTGTTTTTCTTTTGTGTATAATTTCCTGCATTTGAAAAATAATAGTCATATGTTAAAAATAACCTATACTAGGTCCCATTATGGTACTCCACATCGAATATTAAAAATAAGTCATCCTTTTGTGTAATTAAAAAAAATTCATCTTTTTCTCCTTCATTACTATGACAACAGGTAAAATCTAAAGCATATGTTTAAGCATTTTTTTTAAATAGGCAGCAATAATACCTTTCAATTAAATAAATCAGTATTATCAACAGTAACTATTAAAGTGCCTATACTGTGCAGGGTATTGCACATGTCCCTTACCCTCAAAAGGCTTAGAATCTAGTAAGGATGACAGACAGAAAACAGATATACAGAATCGTAAGGCAGATAATAATATGAGGTTACACACCAGCTGGCAGCTGAGTAATACTCAAAAGTGCACCAGAACCTTTTATACAGCTCCCCTCTTCAGTAAGTGTACCTCATTGACTTCTCTTCTATCCTGTCTTACTCGTATCTTGTTTTGCATTTGTGTGTGTGTGTGTGTGTGTGTGTGTGTATGTGTGTGTGAGACAGTCTCACTCTATTGCCCAGGCTGGAGTGCAGTGGCGTGATCTCAGCTAACTGCAACCTCTGCCTCCCAGGTTCAAGCGATTCTCTTGCCTCAGCCTCCCTCCTCCCTCAGCCTCAGTAGCTGGGATTACATGAATCCACCACCATGCTCAGCTACTTCTTATATTTTTAGAAGAGACAGGGTTTCATCATGTTGAGCAGTCTGGTCTCAAACTCCTGACCTCAAATGATCCGCCCACCTTGGCTTCCCAAAGTGCTGGGATTACAGGCATGAGCCTCTGCTCCCAGCCTCTGTTCTCTTTATGCCCAAATAATCACCGTTCCTAACTTTCCTTTCCCCAGTCTTGACCTTTAAAAGAAACAAACAAACACACAAACAAAAACCAAAAACCCTTTTTGTTTTGAAATAGTTTCAGACTTAAAAAGTTACAAAAACAGTATAAAGAATTCTCATATATCTTCATCCAGATTCTCTAAAGGTTAATGTTTTACATTTGCTTTATCTCTCTATATGTGTATACATATAAATGTATGAATAGAAACACACACATCTAGAAAGTATCAGCAGCACTATTTTTGAAAAATTTCAAGAGAATCTGAAGATATAAAATGCCCCTTTATCCCTATATACTTTAATATATATTTTCAAAAAAAATGATATTCACATATAACCACAGTACAATTATTAAACTCTGGAAATTAACATTAATATAATCTTATTACTTAATTTCTTTATATATATAAACTTTATTCATATTTCAACAATTGTCCCACTAATGTGCTTTACAGCAAAAAATACAGTTACTGTTATAAGGACATCAGTAAGATAACAACTTTTATTATAAGAATATATTTTTTGGCCAGGCGCAGTGGCTCACGCCTGTAATCCCAGCACTCTGGAAGGCCAAGACGGTTGGATCACCTGAGGTCAGGAATTCGAGACCAGCCTGGCCAACATGGTAAAACCCAGTCTCTACTAAAAATACAAAAATTAGCTGGGTGTGGTGACGGGCGCCTATAATCCCAGCTACCCAGGAGGCTGAGGCAGGATAATTGCTTGATCCCAGGAGGCAGAGGTTGCAGTGAGCAGACATTGGGCCACTGCACTCCAGCCTGGACGACAAGAGCAAGACTCCGTCTTAAACATAATAATAATAACAACAACAACAACAACAATAACAATAATAAATTTTTTCCTGGTCTAGGATCTGACTCCATATTAAAAACCACATTTGGTTGTCATGTTTCTTTAATCTTCTGTAATTTAATCTCCTTATCTTTGTCTTTTGTATCTTTCAGTGATTACGATCTTAGTATTTTCAAAGACTAGAGACTATGTTGTAGAATATTCCTCAATTTGGGTTTCATTAATGTTTTTCCATGATTAAACTCAGGTTATGTATTTTTGGTACAACTACCACAAAAGTGGTATTGTATCCCTCTCATATCAGGAGGTCAAAGATACTATTTGTTCCATTACCGCTGATACTAACTTCGATTCCCTGATTAAGATGGCATCTCCCAGGTTGCCCTAGTCAAATACTATTTTTCCCCTTTAAATTAACAAGTATGTTAGGCTGGGCACAGTGGCTCATGCCTGCAATCCCAGCATTTCGGGAGGCTGAGGCAGGCAGATCACTTGAGGTCAGGAGTTCAATACCAGCCTGGCCAACATAGTGAAACCCCATCTCTACGAAAAATACAAAAATTACCCGGGTGTGGTGGCAAGTGCCTGTAGTCCCAGCTACTTGGGAGGCTGAGGTAGGGGAATCACTTGAACCCAGGAGGCAGAGGTTGCAGTGGGACGAGATTGTGCCACTGCATTCCAGCCTGGGCAACAGAACAAGACTTCATCTCAAAAAATTAATTAATTAATTAACAAGTATGTTGTAGGACTACAGAAACACTATTTAATCATCAAACTTCCCCCCTTAAGTTTAATAACCATTAATTCTAACTTTTGCCTGAAACAATTATCTGTATTATTATGGTGGTTGCCAAATATTGATACTGTAATTCCATCATTCTTCCAACATTTACAGGTTTGGAAATCTACTGTAAGGAAATGCTGTCTATTCATTCATCCATACCCACCCACTCACCCACATCAGTATGGACTCATGGGTTACTGTAAGGGGTGGAATCCATTACTTTCATAATCTATTTTGATGCTCAAACTTTCCCAGCTCTTATCAGTGGAGTCCCCTTTCAAGCTGGCTCCTGCATCCTTCTGGCATGGCTCCAATGTTCTTCAATCATATTCTTATTTTCTCGTATAACAAAATGTGTGTTCCAGGCTTATCTTTGTATTTTCCCAGCCCTAGACCTGGGATAATTTTCCTAAGGAGCCCTAGTTCCCTTTAATGAAAAACAGATTTATTTTATTTTATACAGTATTTTATTATATTATTTTACTTTATTTTATATATTTTATTATTTTTGAGACAGAGTTTCGCTCTTGTTGCCCAGGCTGGAGTGCAATGGTGTAATTTTGGCTCACTGCAACTTGTCTCCTGGGTTCAAGCGATTCTCCTGCCTCAGCCTCCTGAGTAGCTGGGATTACAGGTGTGCGCCACCACACCGGGCTAATTTTGTATTTTTAGTAGAGATGAGGTTTCTCCATGTTGGTCAGGCTGGTCTTGAACTCTCGACCTCAGGTGATCCGCCTGCCTCAGCCTCTGAAAGTGCTGGGATTACAGGCGTGAACCACCATGCCCAGCCAAAAAACAGTATTTAAAATCAACATCTACATGCTAGGCATGCCCATTTCTACTGGGTGTCACTGCTTCCAGGGACTCTCGGTGAACAGAACTAGGAAACATGTATGTAATATGTGTATGTACATATACGCACAGATCTATATCTATTTCGAACTATATCAGTATTAAAAATCACAAGTTCATATCAACATTTTTTCTGTCCTTCTAAGATGGCCCTCTTCCCTGTATCCAAATCCGCTTGCCCCCTTTACTCCTTCTCACAACCATCTCTGCTCAGGGCCATCTACTTTCTCCCTAATACAGTTACATATTACAGTTCTGTACTTGCTGCCAAATCTCTAGGGAAGTGATTCTCAAATTGTTACACTACAGAATAAACTGTACATCTTTTCACGACCAAGTATGATTCACAGGTGACTGTTATATAGTGCAGCTAGAACTGACAACCACTACCCTGGGAATTTCCTCTCTTAACTATCTTACTTCTTCTGGGCCTTACAAAGGGAGGACAGAAGGCACAGACACTAAGAGTTGAATCTATGTGGTTAAATATATTAAATGTATATGCTGATCCAGGATTTCCCAATCGGTGCATTCAGACATGCTGGTGCCTTAAGACTATCTCATTTAAGAATGCCCCCAAGTATTCACATGCTCCTTAATTAAATATCGGTTCAGCAACTTAAAATTAAATTCTAGACAGCCAAATATTTCAGAAGACCTTTTACCCTTTGCATCAACTACACAAGTGTTTCTGAGTTTGTAGAAACAGAAAACAGAGAGCCTCTGTTAGTTGTATTCATTTTTGCATACCCCAATGCTTGCCACCTCCTGAACACCTAGGGAGTATTCATTATTTGAGTGCTTTCCCATGTTTCTCGTTTCAAAACACATAAACATTTCTAACTAGCAACGGTGAGCATGATAGGGAATCGTCTTTGGTCTTACCACTGAAAACAAAAGGAATAAAAAGTAAAGAGCATCAGAAAAGAAAATGTACCTCTTTGCAGAGGAAAATGGAAAAACAAACAAGAGAAAGGGTAGGAATCAGAGTGTCAGGAAAACCTGTATTAGTGACCACAAAATAAAGAAATGCCTAAACACAAGAACCAGTTACTAGCAATTCTCTAATGGTAAGAACAAAAGAAGAATAAAACATATTTTAACGTTCAAAAAATATTGTCAATATGCCAATTAATACTGCTAATCTTAAGTATTCCATACCTATTCACTAAAGGAAGTCCAATAATAGTTTTCCTTCAAAAGGCATTGCTAACGGTCTGTTTTGCAATATATCTGAAATTAATTACAGTCATGCATTGCTTACTGACACAGATAAGATTTGAGGGGTTGGATGTGGTGGCTCATGCCTGTAATCCCAGCACTTTGGGAGGCCAAGGTGGGAGGACAGCTTGAGCCCAAGAGTTCAAGACCAGTCTGGGCAATACAGTGAGACCTAGTCTCTTAAACAAATAAATGAACAAAGATCTGAGAAATGTGTTGTTAGGCAATTTCTTTGTTACACAAATGTCAGTGTACTTACATAAACCTAGAAGGTGTAGCCTACTGCTGCCAGGCTACAAACCTGTACAGCGTGTTACTGTACTGAATACTGTAGACAACTCTGACATAAGGTAGGTACTTGTGTATCTAACATATCTAAACATAGAAAAGGTACAGTAAAAATACAGTATTACAATCTTAGGGGATCACCATCATATATGCAGTCCATCAGTGACCGAAATGTTATACAACACATGACTGTATACTGCTTTCAAAAAGCGATTCATAGTTCAGGTTTTTCTAATGATTTAGATAAACCTCTCTTTCCTCATGTCCAATAGTCCACATTTATAAAGTCTTACTGTATTTATGAACTTATCTCATTTCAGTCTTAGAAAAGTAAAATATTACAGATTCCCTTAGCTAAGAACCAGAATGCCAAATTAAAAACTCAAGTCTGGGTCAGGGAATGTCATCTACACTTGGGAAATCCATCCTCTAATGTTTAAAAAAAATCACATCCTCAAGAATTATAGAAATTCTGGTTATTAACCAGGAAGAGAGTTTCTCCTAAAATATACTATCCTTGGCAGCTGTCATGCTTCACAGCTGTTACATTATTAACAGCTGACAAGGACAAGCTTTCAATGTTAGGAGAATCCACAGAAAATGCTTTGGCTTCCATTATAATTCGTTATTTTACATTTATATGTTCCTGATACTTATGTGTGGGGTTACTATTAATCATGAGAAATGGAAGACAGTGAATACGCCTTTAGAATAGTGCTTTCCTCTATACCATATCATTTAACAGTATGAGATCCTGTTTCTCTTACTTAAAATTCTGCTTTATACTGCTTCTGAAAGCCAGATGGGAACAAGCTCATCAATTTGAAATCTAACACAACTGACAACTCAGAAAAGGAGAAAGATTCCACTGCTACCTTTGACTGTTTGCAGAACAGGGTTGAAAATGAACCCTTCTCTACTTCCCACGACCCTATAGTAGCCAGAGGCAGCAAGGTCCATTTTCACTTGGAAGAACTACAATATGGTTTCCAAGGAACTGTAAGGTCTCAAGTGAGCAACAAGGAATAGTAGTATTATTTCAAGTTACAGCTTCCCAAACACAGCAGATCTGTGATAGAGTATTTAGTTTACTGAAGAGCTCAAAACTTCCAAGGTGCATAAGGACACAAAATTCCTCATATCACTTTAACTGCAAGCATAAAATGGTATGATCAATACCTTTATAAAAGGCATAGGTAGCAGATAAACAGCATAAACAACTGACCAATAGAAGCTACTGAAAAGTAGGATTTCTTGTGGTGGGCCAGTGGCGCAAAGGATAATGCGTCTGACCACGGGTCAGACGAAAAGTAGTATTTCTTATAGAAGGTCATCAATGCCATTAGCTCCCATTATGTTCAAATTATTCAAGTTACTAGAAAAAAAAAAAAAAAACTATTGATCTTAAATACTATTAAGCTACCTTCAATGAAACCTAATTTGCACATTACCTTTCGAGTTTGCATTTTCTCTGTTCTTCTCCGAAAGGCAACATAAGGGTCATTGTTGGTAGAGCCATCTCTTTTCTCTTGTTTTATCTGAGGAATGAGGGATGGCCCCCTGCAGTTTTTACGTTTTCTCACCCAGTAGTCGTATACAGCTTTAATAAGGTAATCATCTTCGTTTAGCAGCAGTTTTGCTTCTTGAAGTGTTACAAGCTAAATGAAAAATACAAAATGTCATTGGTTACAATGTTTGCAAAAAGAAATAAAAGTTAGATTATGGCTGTAGAAAAAAATGTGACCAGTTCGAATAACTACAAACAGATAATATTATGGTAGGTGAAGACACAACTCAATTCAACTTAATGAAGGAATCATTAATTTGGAGATTTATCTAAAAATTAGTATTTTTCCCTGAGAGGTAGTGAGTTGTATCACTGAAAATACTTAAGAAGGCCGGATTAATGATATTTTGGAAGACTATAATAAATTTATCCCTCAGGTAAGTCTTGGACTAGAAGACATCCAAGATCCTTCAAAATTCTGATATTATACACATTTGAGGATCTATCAGTTTTCAAGTCTACTAGCTTGTTTGTTTTCCTATAGAAAGTAGAAGGTATGGGGGTTTCTTTTTATGTGCCTCCAAAATAAAAGATGAATATTCTCGAATATATTGCAACTTACTATAATATATCTCTTTTGGAATTGATTATAAAAACAAACTTAGCATGTTTCCAGAAGTTTCAACATTATGCAATTTTGAATTCTTTGTACCAGTGACATATAAAATAATTCCTCTATCCAAGTGTTAAGTACTAGAAAATCCTTATTCTTAACACATTCTGCTAATGACAATGTCATCTCCTGGGACAGTGGCCCTAGGACGGTTCCCTTAGGAGCTCTAATGCTGGTATTTCAGGGACCTACCTCTTTTTCAATGCAGCCAGCATAATGCTGACACATCTCAAATTAAGGCTGTAAACATTTGCTTGGTCACATTTGTTGCCTTGCACCTTGAGATCAGATAAGACAATCGGCTTTAGTAGGATGGAATGGGGGTTACACATATCCATTTACAGCAAACATTAGAAAAAGATCATGCCATTTCAGGGCTGGGAAGTCTCGCTGAAGTGATGCTATCCCAATCTTTTTACTTGTATTATTTTAGAGATGAAGGCTCATTTTCAGAAGCTGAGATACTTCCCAAGAAATGTTTCCCTAGTACTTGGAAATGAAGAGAAAATTTATCTCATTGAAATTATAAGATCAATACAAAAATTGACCTGTAAGTTGTATGAAGTCTATTGAAGAAGTCAAAATTCACCAAATAAATTTCTCATAATTTCTTGTGTTGGTATAACTTCATGGAATAAAGGCACTGATCACTGGACTTCAAGTGCTATGATGATGATTTCTAGAATTAATTAGTCAGTTTCTTACTGTAATTTGTCTGCCTAGTTTGACCACAGGAAGAGAATACAATGACAATGTCAACTTAAGTATTCTAGTCCATGTCACAATACATTGAATGCATTAAAATAGTAAGTGGCCATTCTATGGTTACCCAATGTCTTAGTAGAGGCAGCTTAACTACATTTGAGAGGCTGCATTTGGTCCTTAAAGTGGATAGCCAGAGTCTGGAAAATAAGACCACACTCATAAGAACCAGTATTTCCAAACATCCACCTTTAAGTGGATAACTTTCTACTGTTAGCTGGAGTTCTCCAGAATGGTGATGTCAACCCCAGTCTACAACAACAGTGGTAGAATAAGAACAGAGCTTTCTAGATCTAATAAAATTCTACCTTGTGCTGACAGCATCACAGGCAGTTCTCATGTGTTCTGGAGGCCAAGGGAAACAATTCTGTGATGTGTTACATGTGCTTTGGCTTCTTGATCATTTCATCTTTGATAAAATTTTGTTATTCTCACTATTAAATCAAGAGCTTAAAGTAACCTCAGAATGGGGAGAAGGATAAGAGCTCTTTCCACCAATCAGCAGAACAGTAATGAGTTTCTTATATAACAGTACTCGGGTTAACACTGCTTCCTATGCTCCTGCATGGTATGTTGAAATTAAAACACCTGCTCAGATTTCTTTCTCTGGTGCTTCTTGCTCCAGCTTACAATGTGTATTGCCGTGTTGTTAAAAGCCCTCTTTATATCACAAGTAATAAGAATTCAACACACACTTTACAGTTAAACATTCTGATATTTCTTTCCAGTGTTAACTATTTTTTCAGTTCACTGCTGTATGTTGTTATACAGCAACACTCTATTTTATGAGTAATCTTGGTTTTAATAATTCTGCAAAAATTATCTTTAGCTACTCTGAGGCAACTAGTATCACTGTATCTCTATTGTGGGTACAGCATCAATGTGAGTGGGGAAGAGCTACTTGTCACATATTATTATGTCACATGATTAAAAATCTGCGAAATCACAACCTCACTATTTTTATACAGTACAAAAAAAGTTCTGTCATTTAGCACCAGATGCAGTGGCATGCAACTGTAGTCCTAGCTACTCGGGAGAGTCACTTAAGCTCAGGAGTTCAAGTCCGGTCTGGGCAGCATACTGAGAACCCCTACTTCTAAAAAAATTAAAAATAAAAATGTTCCATCATTTAGCATGTACTTCACTCACTAAAAAGCAGTAGAAACCAGCTACTTAACTGGCAAAAGGGTCTGGTAAATTTATTATTTCCAAGATAGCTCTGAGTTGATTTACATTATTTACTTATTATAGGGATGGGGAGATTAAAAAAAAGTATCCTACCATATAGGCTTTTCTTCTAGACGGCTACTAGCTCTGTGAGGACAAGGACCACTTAGTTTGTTAATCAACAAAATCTGTAGTCTAGCAATTTCAATAAATATATTTTGAATACATAAATGAAGTATACGTAAAAATTAATGTATTTTAATTTATGAAACATTGAGTTAAGCAGTAATTTAATTTACAAAACAGTCAACTAGGAAGTTATTAAAAATTATCATCAGCCCATTAATGGGTTAAAGAATGTGTGAAAGATAAGGGAAAAAACTTTAAGATGAATTTGCTACCTAAAGAAACTCATGACATGGCAATAAAGGTAAGACAAACACAAAATTAGTAAGAGAACAACGTGAGAACTTTGGAACTGAGCATTACTATAATAAGATACAGGGCAGAGCAGGACAAATTTCCATCTGGGACTGCCTATATTGTGTTCAGGGTTGATAAGTAAACACCTCTTTGCTACACAAGTTTTACTTTACACTCTTCAAGAATGAATGACCACAGCTCAAAACCAACACAGTGAAATTATAATATGATTCTAAATAGATAATACTGGAAACATCTTATTTATCAAATGACCCCTAATTTACACAATGCCACAAAATTACGGCAAGCCAATCTGAAATGAAAACATCAGCATTCAATGAAATCAAAATATACATAGTTACACATTTTAAGTATTCTGCATAAATTAAATTAAGGCAAAAACATTATCTTCTTCAAAGACCCAGAAAATGGAAAAGGTCTTCAGACTACAACAACAAAGACTGGTAGAGTTATAAAGTTCTCCTGTCTTCCGGTAAGTGCTCAAACATAAATCATGTGCTACTTTTTTTTAAAGGGACATATGTCTACATCAAAAAAGAAAATAGCTGTGTAAATTCTAAGACTGCTAATGCTATACAGCTAAATAAAATACTTTTCTCTCCCACAGAAGGGTGATACTAATCCATTAAAACACTTACGATCTTCATGCTTGAGATGACTATTTTAGAAGGATTTATCAATTCATTTCTTCCTCTAAATTTTCCACTATAGTTTTCTGATTCTCAACAGTGCTAACCCACATTGAACCACAAATAGAGTAAGGAAATTAGAATGATAAAATGATCACACAAAAAAAGATCTCTTCAATTCCATGAATAACCTTCTAAGGTCTTAAAAACTGTCAAGAATTCGATTAATCTGCCATTTAGGAGACAATTCTAACTACATACTGATAGACCGCTAATGCTGAAACTAACCTTCTCTGCAGTCATAGGCATGACCCCCCTGATCTTTTCATAATACAAAGTTAAAACAAATCTGAATAAGACAACACTTTAAATGAGATGAAATGGAAGACATAAATTCAAATTACTTTTATAATCTGACTGCTCATTAACTTTATATAACGTAATTATAAAATACATGTACACATACATTGGAGCATGGTGTGGTAGTTTTAAAATTTGTGTGATGGGGTTCACTGGAACTGCTTCAAAAGATCTAGACCAAATTTCATTTTTAATATACAAATACTTCAAAATCATAGTAAAGAACATATCCATTTCAACACGCTACATACTAATTAAAAAATACAGGAGGCACCCTCTCCCATGTAAAAATGTACTTGTTCCTAGTGCACATGAGAACCACATTTTCCTAAATGCCACACTGATTTGGTGCATCTGCTTGTGGTCTGCCCCAGCCACAGCATAATCAATAATGCAGTATCAAGTAAACAACTAAAATTCTGCATGATGAAAAAAAACTGATGATGTGATTATTATATTGAGTTTTAGGCGCTTTTAATTTGAATTTTGTAAGTACAATGAAGGTTGAGAACATGTATCAGTCAAAGTTTCTATTTGCAAGCAACAGATGGAATTTATTTACAAGATACTGGATAGTTCTACATCTTCAGAAGTATTGGTGAATCAGGCTTGGAAGCCATAATGCCTAAAACCAGGCCACAGAACTGATCTAGTAGGGAAACCTCTGCCGCTGGTACTATGAACACCACCAGCACGAGGACTATAGCTGGAACAGCAAATAAGACTATGGTCTTAGTAAACATGTAGTCTATATCCCAAGGTGATAATTTTACTAAAAACTATTAGAAATATAGGACCTGGCATTACAGACAGAAGGAACAACGTAGAGCCATAAAAGGCATGGTACATTAGAGGACCAGAAAGTAGTTCAGCATGGCTGGAATCAGGAGGTACGGATTTCACTTTATAGACAGTGGAAGCTATTGAAGTTTTTCTTTTTTTAAGAAGATGAATTTTTAATAAAATAGCTGGTGGCAGAATAGCAGTGGTCCAGGTGAAAAATAATAAAAATAAGGGAACAGGGTACAGGCAACAAATACAGGTTGGGCAGCTCTAATCTATAAATCTGAAACGTTCCAAAATCCATTTTTTTTGAGTCCCAACATGATGCTACAAGTGTAAAATTCCACATCTGACATTATTTGACAGGTCACAATCAAAATGCAATCAAAACTTTCTTTCATGCACAAAATTATTTAAAATATTGTAAAAAGAATTACCTTTAGATTGTGTGTATAAAGTATATATGAAACATACATAAATTTCATGTTTAGAGTTGGGTTCCATCCCCAAATCTCATTATATACCTGTAAATATTCCAAAATGTGAAGTAATCTAAAACCCAAAACATTTCTGGTCCTAAACATTTTGGATAAGGTATACTCAACCTGCGTAACATTGTGGAACAAAAAACTGGTTTGATTTAGTGATGTTTGGGATGATTTTAAAGAAGTCAGCACTAAAGTGCAAACTGGCCAACTAGATGGAAGACGAAAATGATATCATTAATTAAGAAAGAGAGTATATTAGTCTGTTCTTGCACTGCTATAAAGAACTACCTAAGACTGGGTAATTTATAAAGAAGAGAGGTTTAATTGGCTTATAGTGCTGCAGGCTGTACAGGCTGTGGAGGCCTCAAGAAACTTACAGTCATGGTGGAAGGCGAAGGGCAAGCACGCACGTCTTATGTGGTGGGAGCAGAAGAAAGAGAGAGAAGGGGGAGGTGCTACACACTTTTAAACATTCTTGTGAGAACAAGTTTGTGAAACAATCTTGTGAATCGGTCTTGTGAAACAATCTTGTGAGAACTCACTATCATGACAACAGCAAGGAGAAAATCCACTCTCATGATCCAATCACCTCCAGTAGGCCCCCCACAAACACTGGAGATCATAATTTGACATGGTATTTGAGCAGGGACACAAATCTAAACCATATCAGAGAGCAAAACTGGGGGAGGCAAAGGAGGTCTGGAAATGTTAAATTTGAAATACTTGCTCAGGTGGAAAGGTTCCACTAGAAATCCAGCTCTGGAGCTTGGTAGGTACAGGTATGGATTTGGGAACCAGCAAAAAACTGTTAGCAGCTTAAGATAAATGAAAAAATGCAGGGGACAGGTAACAAATGAAATATCAACATTGAAGATAAAGAGGAGATGAAGAAAGAATAAAATAATCAGGAAAATGTCCTGGTCAACATCATTCAATACTACAGGGATATTAAGTAGTATACAAGTTGAAAAGAGGCTCCTGATGACAATTAGGAGCCCACTGGTAACCTTAAACACTGCCCTTTCAGTAAACTGAAATGAATTGTGATGTGGGTAAAAGGTAAACATAGGAAGCACCAAGTATAGCTAATTTTCTGAAAATTTAATTATGACAAAAAAAGAAGAGACATTGGGTGGTAGTTTGCAGAGAAAGATGGGGTCAAACAAAAAGGTTCTCCTGGAAATGGGGACTTGGGCACCTTTTGGGGCAGAGAGAGAAAGATTGAAGAAATGAGAGAAAAGATAAGTGAAACTAAAATATTCAAGGACTATACAGGTACACAAGGAAGAGTGAGAAAGGGTGGAATTATGCTTCTACAAGAGAATAAAATGTAGTATGGAGGTAGAAAAGAAGGAAAATGATGGAAAATGATTACCCAGGGTGTTAGAAGGAGAGTTCTGTTTTGGGCAGGAGTGGTCTTTCTATGGGAATGTATGATAAGTGGAGAGCAGTAAAAGGTCAATAGGGTATAGAAGGTTAATCAGTAACTAAAAATAGGGTGTTCAATAGTTTAGGAATGAGATAAGGGTTTATACATTAAAACATTGAGGGTTATTGAAAGAAAAATTAAAACAGTTTCTTGGAAACTGTTTTATTATTTATTTTAAAGAAAATCCTATAAAAGAGAATGCCATTTAAGATGGCTTGTGATTTTTAAAAATTAACTTTAATCTCAAATATTTAAAAAACTTGTAAGAATAAAACATTTCAAAGAACACTGTATATCCCTTTAGACCAAGACTCATGTATTGTTAGCTTTTATATTTGCTTTAACATCTGTGTGCATTCAAGCTCTAATCGTGTGTGTGTGTGTATACAATTTTTTTTTCTGATCCTTTTGAGGGCAGGAAGTTACATGGCTCTTTACTTCTAGATACTTAAGTGTATATTTCTTAAGAATAGGGATATTTTCTTTCATAATCACAGCCGTCAACTTTAGTAAATTTAACATTGAAAATATTAAGTAATCTACTCTCTATATTCCAATATCATCAATTGACTCAAAAATAGTCTTCATAACATCCCCCCACTCCCATCCAGTACAAGATTCACTCTCAGGTTAGGTACTGCAATTAGTTGCCACGTTGGAAAGAAGATATTAAATCAAATAACTTGATAACATTCAATTCAGGGGTTTGTCAAATCTCTTTCCTTCATGCAGTGCTTTGATAAAACCTGACAAACCCTGAATTGAATTAGTTATCAATGAAGGAAAGGGATAAAAAATGGATGGATCTGAGTTTGGGAGTTACTGAAGAGATAAAGATTACCAGATTATGTAGGGTAAGACAGTAAGTTCAGTTTTCAAAAGGATAAACTTGAGAGGACTATGGACCATCTATGTGAAGATGTCAACAGGCAAAACCAAAAGGGGGGAAAAATCCTGGAGTTTGAGAAAGAGGTCAAGGCCAAAGGTAATACATTATTATATCTACAAAAATATTCATGGAGCTGATATTACACAAAAATATGTAGGATAAGAACACCAAGAACAGAATTTCAAGTAACCCTGATGTTTACAGGAGTTGAATGAAAGGGATCAAGCAAAAGAAAGAAGGAATGGTCATGAGAAACAATAAAACCAGAGGGAATAAACTGTATTTTTATTTTTTTAAAAAAGGTAAAGACAGCTCCAAGATATGAGAGCACAAATCAAATACACAGATTGGAACTGAAAATAATTATAGCATTTGGCAACAGGAGTTTTCAATCATGGCTTCATTGAAATCATCTCCCAGAATAACAGAGGCAGGTTTGCCTAAGTCTATCTTTTGTTGTTTTCTATTAACCTAATAAATGGCAGTTTAACCACAAACTTGATTCCTTGTCCTTGTCCTGGGACCTAGTACTATGCCAGTCCCCATAAAGGAAAAGTAAAGAGATCCATAAATTAACAGATTAGGGAATGGAATGAAGATGACCCTTTGTTATCTTTAATCCTTGATTCTAATACAGGACCATTATTTTGTTCCAATGACAAAATCTCCACTGTTACTTCCACTGCTGAAAGTAGATGCTATCATGCTCTGTGCCTAGCGAGTTGTTTCACAGCCTAGAAACTTGTCCCTGAGCAAAGAGAACTAAAATAGGATGGGGCTGATTACATGTGCACACTTAACTGTATTGCTTACATGCTTTTTTGGTTTATCCTGTCTCCACTTGGATAATACACTGAACAAGGGCAGAATTTTTGTCATCTGTCTTACGGCTATCACCTGCCTTGTCCACCTGGACACTAAATATTACTTACTGACTGAAAGAAAGCATATTACAGAACAGAGAGCTGAAGGCTTCTGATGATATCATCTCAGCCACTATGACTAGTTTCTGAGCAATCACAGAAAATCATAAAAATACCAAAAGGCTGTTCCAGTCTAGGATTGCTAAGAAAATTTACATCTAAAGAAAAACTGAAACTCTATCTGATGCCTGTGACTAAAATCCCAGGAAAACTGTAAGTCACCAATTATAAGGAACATCAATTTGGTACTTTTTTGAAATCCCAACAAAAAACCAAGTAAGACAATCTCTCAAAATCCAGTAACGTCAATTTTGCAAAATTCAGTTTTCAAAATGTACTTCTTTGAATAGTACAGTAGATACTACTTTTCATCAAAATGGGGAAAAAACTGACAGGCTAAATACGCAGCAAAGTCATTTTCCAAAGGAAAATGCTCTGAAGAGCTTGTAATGCCTTAGAGATTTAAAAGATTTAAGTTGTGGGGTAAAATAATGAATCTGTATGGGTAAACTAATAAAAAGTTTTAACAATCCACTGTAAAAAGTTTATTTGCAATTCTAACTTCTTAGTAGATTAGTAACAATTAGCACATTAATATACTACACAGGTACACCAAAAATTATGTTTAAAAATAGTTTATTTTAAAAATCTAATTACAGTATCAACACATGCTCATGATAAATTTGGAAAACATAGAAAAATAGGATAAAGAGCATAAAAATCACCAACAATTCCAGCACCCAAAATATAACCATTGTTAGCATTTTGTTGTAAACTTCCTTCTTTTGCTTTCTATGCACATGTATAAATGTAAATGATCTAAACAAACCTCAAAGTTTTCCACATAAAGAGTTCTGTATCCTGTTTTCTGAATCTGATATTATATCATGTGCAATTTCCTACGGCACTAGACATCCTTCAAAATCATGATTTTTACTGGCCGTGTTACAGTCTACCCCAGAGACATCTTATTCATTCTGAACATTCTTGCTCAAAAATCACTGACATTTTTTCTCATTATTTTTCTTGTGAACAATTCCGAGAGATGAGATTATTAAATCAAAGTGTATAAACATTTTTAGGCTCCTGATTTACACTGCTTAACTGCTTTCCAGAAAGACAGTACCATTTTAAGTTACCTGTGCCATATATAAAATATCTCACTAAAGAATATTCTTTTGTAAACAATTTTCCCCTCACTGAAAAACTGAAATAATGTATAACTAATAACAATTAAAATCCATTTAAAATGATAAGTACCTAAATATCTGAGCAAGATTTGACATAAGATGACTGCCTTAGAGATCCAAGCAAGCAAATTTAGTTATGGAAGCAGCAATACTAGTCATATGGAAAGGATCAAGAAAATATTGTAACATTGTAACCAGTATTATTTTTATCCAAGCAGGAAAACAGTTAGAACAGTACTCTTCATACTCTTATTCAAGGTAACTGTGCTTAAATACTCTATTCAAGGAACACTGTAAACAGAAATTCCAGGATGTCAGGAAAAGAAATCCAAGAAACAGTAAAATGTAACACATTCAGGTCTTAAAAAAAAAGGCAAAATAAAGGTGCAAATTCGGTTAACGAGAAGAGAAGAGACATCTTTACATGGTACAGTACCTGATTAGAACTGGCTTTTTCAAGTCTGTCAATCATAATTTCAAATTGCAAAGGCTTAATTTCCATCTTTCTGTTAAGTCTATTTAATAAAGTCTCATCTTCTGAATCCATATCATAATCTGGTTGCTCGTTGTCTAGATTAAAAGCTAGAAAAGAAAGAAAAATTCTTTAAACTCAGGAGAAATTATTAAACTATACAGTGTTCATCATATTTGACTACAGACTGCTTCTAAATTATAGTACACTGACTAAAGGGGAGCTGAGGAGCAGGTATCTAAAATTAATTTCAGAGACTTACTGCATAGTGGAAGAAAAAACAAAATTTTGCTTTATATATGATTTAAAATTTAAACAGTAAAAATGCTAGGAAATATCTTATTTTGAAAATATATAACAATATAAAATAGCAACTATAAAAAAGATGACATGTACATGTTGACATGGTAGTCTGGTAGCATAATGAGCAACTTTGCCAAAATTAAGAATTGAGAAACAAGCTCAAGAACAAAGAGTATAATAGAAATGACGTTTCAAATTACTGAGGATAAAACAGATATCTAACGGGGAAAAAAAGGTGTTGTCATAACAGACTAGTTATCTTAAAAAATTAAGCTGAATTCCTACCCTACTTCTAACACCAGTAAGTGACATATTCAACAAAATTTTATGGTAAAAAGTAAAACACATAAAAATACTAGAAGAAAATACAGGGTAGGAATGTAGTATGGGTAGCAACTCAGAAGCCATAACACTGATTAAAAATAGACTGATTTGACTATATAAAATTTTAAAATTTCTACTTAGAAAACTTAAATCAGAAGACAAAGAACAAAAAGAAAAAAATGTACTATATAAACAAAAGGCTGATTTTCTTAAAGATTTCCTGCAAATTAGAAAAAAACTAGTAACTCAGCAAATACTGGCAAATGATGTGAATTGGTATTTTAGTGGAGAATAAATATCAATGACTTTTTTTTTTTTTTGAGGCAAGGTCTCATCCTGTCTATTGCCCAGGCTATAGTGCAATGGCACGATCTTGCTCACTGCAATCTCTGTCTCCTGGGCTCAAGCAATTATCCCACCTCAGTCTCCCGAGCAAAGTTGGGACTACAGGTGTACACAACCACATCCAGCTAATTTTGCATTTTTGGTAGGGATGGGGTTTCCCCATGTTGCCCAGGCTTGTCTGGAACTCCTGGGCTCAAGTGATCTGTCTGCCTCAGCCTTCCAAAGTGCTGGGATTAGAGGCATAAGCCACCACATCCAGCTAAGAATAAATGTCAATGACTTTTAAACATAAAAAAAGTTTAACTTCAGTGATAGATAAATATACAATAATAAGACAATAGGTTTCACTCAGCAGACAAAGATCTAAAACTTGATAATATGCTACTGTAGAAAGAACAGCGGAAAAAAGCCCTCTCAAACCATGTGTGTAGGCAATTATAAACTGGTATTAGTTTCATTAAAAATATATCCTATTGAACTTGGTAATTCTATTTCTAGGATTCATCTTACATATAAACGAACACAGAAACAAAAGATATATACACAGGGTATTAGTTATGACATTGCAAGAAGTAAAAAATACAAAACAAACAATGTGTGTAGGATTAGATAAATGATAGTTTACACATACATGGACTATACAGACTGAAGCTATGAGAAAGACACTGACCCATGTATACTGACATAGAATGAAACTGATCTTCATGAATATTAAATGAAAAAAGCTAAGGGGTGGAATAGTATATATAGTGCACTAATATATGTGTTTTAAAAAGGACAAGGATGGATATATATACACGTGTTTGTAAATGCACGGGATATTTTTGAAAGAATACTTAAAACTAGTAATCTCTATTTCTGCATAAGGGGACTACAAAAGGAGGGGTTCAAGGATGGTGAAAGAATTCTCTTTGTTTCCATTTGTATTGTTTGATATTTTAAGCATGTACACGTATAAGTTATTAAACCATAAAGGGTAAAAAAACTAAAGTGCCACAAATTACGTGTTGAAATTACATGACAAGATTTAAAGTAAGGCAGTAAAAGATATCAATAACCAACAGATTGATTATACAAAGGCTGTCTGTGCAGCGATGTGTAAATGAGTATCCTACATTCATACCACGTGAAATGTCCTGGCATTCTCAGATTCAGCATTACATTCTTAAAGGTACTAACGAAGTAATAGGAACAGATGTATATAATTATATAATTTTAGTAAAATCAGCCTCCTACTGCAGACCGTACTGATGGAGTTAAAATATCTAAAGGCATTTGCTTTATAATCGGTCAATGACTACATCTCAAAAATCTAGACTTCAGTTCATCACTCAAGAAATTTTTACCACTAGATAACAATAATAAAAACAAAAATAAATGTTAGCTAACACTTATAAACTTATATAGCACTTACTATGGGCAAGGTAGTACTCAAAGTGCTTTAAACATACTAAATTAACTGTCACAACCATCCTATGTGGTAGGCAGTATTTTATCTCCCAATGAATCTCACATTTTAAAATTTGTAAGTGTTATTGTATTTAAGTATGTGACATAATCTAAAGTTAAATCAGAGGAGTTAAAGCTATTGGTGAACTAACGACAAATACTATTTTGTAAGTATGATTCATTTAAAATATTATTGAGAATAAAATGCATTTTTCTCTTATCTTTTATGTAAAACCTTGTCTTTATTACATGATAATCAATAATTCAAAAGCATGCTTTTAAAAAGTCAATTTGATCTGCATCAAAGTCAATGACAGAATGACACCGAGCTCATAAACTACATAGATTACTAAAAATTACTCTTCCTTTCACAAAGGATGTTGTATTTGCAAATGCACATAATGACAGTCCAATGATCTGCCTTAATCCACATACTAACAACAAACAGTCAATAAAATCAGGTAGTCAATACAGCTAGGAGACATTTTAGAGAAAGATTTAGGAAAGTGTGGAGCAGAGTTAACACAATATACTGAATCTATAAGTTAAACAGAAGTTTTCAAAAGTTCAAGGGCAAGGCTATATATACAAATTTTGCATGACCATCTTTTATACACCTACCTAATCTTACTCACCTCTTGTTCCTCCACCTCCTATCTGCTCTATCTTCTTATTCTATTCTTACAAAAGCCAGCACCCCAGCTTGTGAGGCAGGGGAAGGAACAAGAAAAGCTGGGAAATAGTTTAGAAAAATTAATAGTGAGAATTGATAGGAGATCTGACAATGTGTTAAATCAGAACCAGGGCAAAGACTTGCACTAGCACTCTAAGTATTCTATACTACCATTTCTCTTTCACTCAAAACCCATGTAAGAATCATTATAGATTTTGGAGATTTTTGTTGCTTTTAAACCACCAGGTACAGGTGCTTGCCTGTACCTCTCCTTACCTCAGGTTATATTATCTCCTCTACCAGAGAGGGGTATAAATTCTTTAAAAGCAGTGATTACTTTAGTCATACCTGTATACTCCCTACATGGCACTTAGAGAAACAAAAAAAAGAAAAAAAGGACATACTAAAAGCTACCGAATAAAAACAGCATTTCTAAAATGTATAAATATAAAAAGAAATTCTTTTAAACTACAAGCAGAATATTTTTTAAGTTGATTGATACCTCACTTTTTGAAACCCAGATAGCTTTCTCCTGCTACAAATACCACTTTTACAAATAGTGGGTTAGCTCCATAGGTCAGTCTACCAAACAAAACAGATAAAACAATAATACCTCCCACCTTAACATAAAGAAGAGTGGGGGCAGACAGGACACTTGACATCTTCTTGATGTACTAGAGTAACAGAATTAAGATATTGACAAAGCTAATAAGGGCATGTGTCTATGTGTACATGGAAGACTTCCTGTAGTGAAGTTAACCGAGAAGGAAAGGAAAGAAAAGGAAAAGGAAAGGAAAAGAGAAAAGAAAAAAAAAAAATAAGAGAATTTAAGAGGGTGCATGACCACTATTAGAAGAAGAAAGGAAGTAGGAAGGAAAGTAGATGAGAATTTCCTTGCAGTAGCCATCAGGTAGCTACCACTGCTCAGGAAAATTTGGTTGCTCTCTGGCAAAAAGAGCAACAGCTTCTGCGTAGGTAAGAAAGTGGGTATAACCTGCTGTTTGAATATATAAAGCATTCACACACTGACTGGTTATAGCTTACAAAATATATATAGTTAGTCTAAAATTAGTTGGTAAAGCAAATATTACTTCTAATTAAAAGTACCTTTCAAAGTTCCTTCGTACTTGGCCATATTCATATTTAAGTATCTAATAAGCACAGCTATTTAATGGAATGAAAATACAGAAAACCCGGGAGAAGAAATGATATGAGAAAATTTTCCAGGGCCAAAAAGTGGCAAGATATTTTCAGATTAAAGGGGGCTTACCAAGCATGGTATAAAATGAGTAGCATGCAATTCAATGGCGCACACAATGATGGGCCAGTTACTGCCCATTACTTTATAATACTATTGTGAGTATGAATATGACTGCTATATTATACCTGTTACATATAACACATTTAGGGGAAACATTTATTCTCCATATTTCCATTCAAATCTCCAGGAGGGAAAAGTTTAGAAAGCACACTTTTAGCTTCTTTTCAGTGGTTCATTTTCCCCTCAGCCAAGGAAGGAGTGAAACTGATCTGTGAACCTGGGAGAAGGACCTATCAGCTCAACAGCTTCTGGGTACATGTTCTCCAGTGGTTCTTCCTTCCTTCATAGAAGCGGCATTCTAGTCAGTCCTCCACTACATGGTTAAGTACAGGGGCTAACTCTGCTCCTATTAGGGGGAGACCTGCTCTATCAGTGACCAACCAGCGTTAGAGTGTTTGTCTAATTCAGGGGTTAATAGAATGTCCATTAAGGCCAAATATCTCACCTTCCACACCACTTTTATTAGTAATAAAGCTGAAATTTTATGTCCATGTCTATTTATCAATTAGTTTCAAAGCAGAAAACAGAAAGGAATGTTATTTTTTGCCTTCCTAAAGCCTCCAAATTATAAACTCACTTATTTATTTTTATAAATGGCTACACTTATTCTAACTCCAAAACATTCTATTTTCTATACTCAGTCTCCACATATGGCCTTTTGACAATACACACTCAACACCCAGAATTTAGGTCACTTACCCTCTTTTCTCTGGTTATTTACACAACTAGGATGCAACTGCACATATAGCATAAGTACCCTCTAACACACTGAATGTAAACCAATCAAAAGTACTTTAAATTTAAGACTTTATAATAACAACAAAAACCACATTAATAATTTTTCTAACTTAATTCTGTGAATTTAGAACTCTTTATGTAAACCCATCTCTGTATTTATAGATGTTAATCACTGTGTGTGCCTGTCCCTAAACCCTCCTCAGCCATGTTTGATACGTGACACTCCAATCCACAGGATATCTGTGGGATCACAGATGAGCAGTTGGCTCTCAAACAGCCAGGGTTTAAAGCATACCTGGGCCAAATTTCCTCCAACAGAAATGTGAGCGCAGAGACAGCTTCTGGTTAAATAAAGCAAAATGAACACATACTTATCTCAAAACCCCATTAAAACAAAAGCAAAGGAGTTTTGTTTTGTTTTTTTTCAAATGGCATAAATCTTTAGGGATAACAGAAACAAAGGGAGAACCATCAATTAAATTTTCAGAGCTATAAATGCCATGTATTAGCAGACAAGAGAATGCTAAAATATAAAATGGCTGCAGGGGACAGACAACAGGAAGCAGGACCCACTCCCACCCCCGCCCTGCCCCATCTAAAGACTTAGAGCAGGCTTCTCCAGCCCATGGCCCATGGGCCACACGCAGCCCAGGACAGCTTTGAATGTGGCCCAACACAGATTTGTAAACTTTCTTAAAACATTATGAGATTTTTTTGCACTTTTTTTTTTTTAAGCTCATCAGCTATCATTACTGTTAGTGTATATTATGTGTAACCCAAGGCAATTCTTCTTCTTCCAATGTGGCTCAGGGAAGCCAAATGATCGGACACCCCTGAGAGGGCTGAAATCAACAGTTACTCTTTCCCTCATTCAGTGTACCTATGCAACTATTTTTCCTTCCAAACAGTATCAGACTGAAGGTTTGACCTACAAAGGTTGCTTGAGAGAGCCTGTGGACTCTGAAGCACCAGGCACACTGAGGGCAAGTATAAAGCTCCATATCAAAGGAGAAAGAGAGTAGTGGAAGTCTACACATGGAACCATAGAATCTCCCACCACTGCCATCCCACTCCTCCATCTCCAGCACCCACTTCAGCCATAAATACAAAAATACTGTCAGCCACCCGGGAATAAGACTGTGTAGGGAGGCAGGGATAGAGGTAACAACTAGACCTCTTTGAATATTCTTAATTTTATAGACAGAACTTTTAGTATCATGCAAATATTTTATATAATTACAAAATGAAATAACGTGTTGAAAAAAAAATCTCTAAAATTAAAAAGTAAATGGAACAAGTAAAGCCAACTGTCATCTGGGTTCTACTGAAAGTGTCTTTAAGATACAGTAAAGTGACTGTACATTTCTAGTGGGAATACCCTAACCGATCAACACATGAAAAACCCTGAAATTAGTTTTCTTTCTTTCCTGAGACAGGGTCTTGCTCTGTTGTCCAGGCTGGAGTGTAATGGCACAATCTCAGCTGCAGCTTTGATCTCCTTGGCTCAAGTCATTCCCCCACTTCAGCTTCCCAAGTAGCTAGGACTACACATGCATGCCACTAGGTGTGGCTATTTTTTTTTTTTTTTTTTTGTAGAGATGGGGTTTCACCAGTTCCCCAGGTTGTTTTTGAACTCCTGGGCTGAAGCGATCTGCCTGCCTCAGCCTCCCGAAGTGCTGAAACTACAGGCATGAGCCACTGTGTGCGGCCCTGAAACTTTTTTGGTAAAATTATATTGTTGGTGAAAGAGTTGGTATTATTATTCTGAGACTACTGTGACAAAACATGGGGATTATGCAGATATCCTTGAGAAGTGATATTTTAAAAAATTGTGGAAAAAAAGTAACTGTAGAAAAAAGTGTGGAAGGTTAAAACCTTTAGTTTTGAATTAGAGAAGTAGTAATATAGATTCATGATGTACTTTATCTCAAAGTTTTTTTAAGTGCATATTTCATAGGTCAGGTCCACTAATCAATCTTAGAGACATGGTCAACCCAGTAGTAAAGAATACCCCAAGGACCCAACTTACAGTCTCCAAATAAAATTTCCCACTAAAAGAAACAAGAGCACCCTGTGGAAATGACTGACTTCAGATCTGGGCCAGGAAAACATGTAAGGTAACCCTAACACAGTTTCGTTTTCTTGCTTTCTGGTATAATATTATCATTTCAAAAAAACCTTAAGAGCAAACCTGAATAGGTTCCTACTGGCCAAAAGCAGCAATAAGGATGATAAATTCAATGGATTCAAATATAATACAAATGTATAATAAATCCATGATCCATAAAGATTTTAAAACAAAACAAACATTCTCATAATCATTTCTGGAGAGTACTAAAAAAAAAAAATCAATCTTCATCGGGAAGTATATAATTTTTCATTGTTTCTTTTCTTTTGTGATGTCAGCAACCATTAATGACAATTACCTTGATTCATTAACTCATTAGGGGTTGCAAAATAGTAATTTTTTTATCATTCCTGCTTGATTTACATTAGCTGGAATACTTCTATAAAGAGAACCTTCCTCTTTCTCAATTATTCAGAGATCCTGAAATACAGTTAATAGAAAAGAGAGATAAATGCTTGATTCCTGATTAAAAGAATCTTAAGAGACTGACTAACCAGCTACAACATATGGAAATTTTCTGGATCCCAATTCAAAAGTATCAACTGTTAAAAAAAAGTAAGATAAATGAGATCATTTATCTTATAAGACAGTCAAGAAATATGTACACTGATTAAATATTTGACGAATGAAGAAAATGATATTTTTCTTTTAAGGAGTGATGTGATATTATTCTAATAGTATTATTAAATATTAATAGTATTACTATAATACTTTTAGATAATATTATAACTATGCTTTAACATCCCCAGATCAAATAATGCTGGGATGGCTATAAAATCATGGAGGTGGAAGAAAAGGTATAAGTATAGAGAAACAATACTGACCAGTAGTATATGGCAGTTATTATTATTTTTACTTCTGAATGTTAAAATTTTTCTATAAAATATTTAAAAAGCTAAATATGTAGAATATATAAAGATTCTCTTTAAAAATTCAGTAAGAAAATGACCCAGAGAAAAATGGACCCAAAGATATGAAAAAGTAATCTACATAAACATGTTTTAACTTCATTTGTGATTGATGAGACAAATTTAAATCCACAAATACCAATTCACACCCATCAAACTGACAAAAATTGTAAAGTTTCACAGTAACAAGTGTTGATAAAAATATGAGACAACAAGAACTCTCATACACTACTGGTGAAAATATAAACTGGTATCAGTTTGAAGAACAATTCTGCAGTATCTAAAGTTAAACGTGTACATTTTATACAACTCAGCAATTCTACTTTTAGGCCCACATCCTACCTAGAAAAGCTCTCATAAATGTGGACAAGAATGACACGCATAAAGGCCATTCATAACATTATATTCATATAAGCAAAAAAAGTCCATCAATAAGAATAGGAAAACTGAGATATATTTATAAAAAATATTTATGAAATGAAAACTATGTTTACATAAAAATATGCACACAAATGTTCATAGCAACTTTATCCACAATAGCCAAAAATTAGAAACAATTCAAATGTCCCTCAATGATAAAAAAATCAAACTGTAGTACATGAAATTATACTCAGCAATAAATAAGATCAAACTACTGACACATGCAACAACTTGGATCATCTCAATGGAATTAGGCTGAGTAAAAAAAAATAATAATAAAGAAATCAATTCCAAAAGGTTATATACATACTGTAGATTTCACTTACATAACATTCCTTGAAATGACAAAATAATAGAAATGGGTAACAGATTAGTTGCTGTAAAACAAGGGCAATAAATGCATCTATCTCGTAGGATTCTTGTAGAAATTAAATGAAATAATTTGTGCATATTATACTGCCCTCTACAGAGTATGTGTTCAATAAAGTCAAGCAATTATTACTACTGAACTTCATTACTATACCTTATTAGTAGATCAAACTATCCTCTAATATAGCCAGAAGTGAAAGTCAAGTACTACACAATTTTATAGGTCTTTTTAATATTAATGTTCTTAATAATTGGTGTATACAGAAATCATGGTTTTTAGTTTAAATAATTTAAAGTCTCAACTATGAATAACTGGAAACTATAATATTGTATTGCAAGAAAAGTACTTCTTTCTGCCTCTCTGAAGGTTAACACTTTCCATGTATGAGCTACTACATCTATTTCTCTGGCTTATTTTTTTAAAGATTAACGTATACCCAATGTGCTTTTGATTTATAAAACTTAAAGTTACTAGGGCTTCAATGGGGAAACATTTCAAATTAATTCATAGTTAAAAAAAAAAAAAAAAAAACAGGAGGCGGGATATGTATCCAATCATGGTTACATGTAGGAATAATTTTTTCTATTATTCTGTGAGTCCATACATATAAAATTCTAATTTAAAGCAAAAAAGAAGTAATAAACAACCAGGCGTGGACACTTGTTAAGTAAAAGACAAGTGATATCACAAATGATTTCTTTTCCTGTATGTTTTCCATTTTCTTGGAAAAGTGGTTCTAAGCTACTTTCCTGTGGATTCCAATTATTTCTTTGGTTAAAATAGTCTAGCCCAAGGAACAGCAAACTATGGCCTGTGAGACAAGTCTGGCCTGCAGCTTGTTTTTGGTAAGGCTGTGAAAATGTAAAACAAAACAAAACAAAACAAACAAACAAACAAACCTGTTTTATATTTTTAATGGATAATTTTAAAAGTAATAATAAAAAGGGTTGGGCGTGGTGGCTCACAGCTGTAATCCCAGGACTTTGGGAGGTTATGGTGGAAGACTGCTTGAGTCCAGGAGTTCAAGACCAGCCTGGGCAACATGGTGAAACTCCATCACTACAAAAATCACAAAAAACCAGCTGGGGGCAATGGCGTAAGCCTGTAGTACCAGCTACCTGGGAGGCTGAGGTGGGAGGATTGCTGGAGCCCAGGAGCTCAAGGATGCGGTGAGCTATGAGGGTGCCACTGCACTCCCACCTGAGTGACAGAATAAGACCCTGTATCAAAAAACAAAACAAAACAAAAAAACAAAGCCAGAGAGAAAAAGAGAAAGGTAATAACAAAAAGGAAGAGGAGAAAAGGAGAAGAATATGTTATAGAGATCAACTGTGGTCTCCTAGAACTCAATATATTTACTAACTAGCCCTTTACACAAAAAAGATTTGCTAATCCCTAGTTTAAGTTAGTTAGGAAAAATAAAGTATTTCTGAGAAACTGGGAATGTGAAAGATAAGAAAAGGCTGTTAAGGAAGTACAATTTTCAAAATTTCACTCTTTGTGGTATGGTTTCTTCTCTAGGCCCTCTCTCCAGCTTCACCATCCATATGCAGAGAAAACAATCTTACGTGATATTTTCAAGAGACACTGTTTGGAATACTCTTAGGGTATTGGAATACTCTTAGGGAATAACAGCAAGAAATCTATTATTCTTTAAAAAATTAAAATCATCCTTAAGGACTGACGAGCTCTAAAAAGTTCAAGTCTAAATTTGGCCAGTAATTTATTTCTGGGCCTCTGAAGTTAGCTTCTTGTTTTTTATTAACTGAAAAAAACCAAGAGCTATTCACTTATATTTAGAATTGACCACTATAATTTGATTTACATTATTATGAAAAATACAAATATGTCTGCTATAACATGACAGACATTCCTAAAAAAATCCTTTATATGCAAAATTGTATACAAAAATACAGGTTTATAAAAAAACTTATCATTGTATGGTCCAAGTCCAAACAAACTATAAATACTATTTTAGATGACCACATAAGCCACTCAGAGTGGCTGGCTACTACTTCAAGGGATATTAAAAATAGACAATAATGGCCAGGCACAGTGGCTCATGCCTGTAATCCCAGCACTTTGGGAGGCCAAGGTGGGTGGATCACCTGAGGTCAGGAGTTCAAGACCAGCCTGGCAAACATGGTGAAATCCCGTCTTTACAAAACATAGAAAAATTAGCTGGGCACGGTAGCGCGCACCTATAGTCTCAGTTACTTGGGAGGCTGAGGCAGGAAAATCGCTTGAACCCGGGAGGCAGAGGCTACAGTGAGCCGAGATCGTGCCACTGCACTCCAGCCTAGGCAACACAGTGAGACCACATCTCAAAAAAAAAAAAAAAAAAAAAAAAGACAAAAATAACAGAATGGAATCACTGACTTGTGGGTGCTGAGACAAACAGACTGCAATAGAGCACTGTTTGAGGGCGTCAAGAGAAAATGCAACCAGTCACTAGGTAAGAGTTGTGCAAGACTCCGGGTATACCTCTCTGGGAAAGGGACCCCTTAGGTACAGGCAGTCATTTTGAATTTTGTTAGAATAGAATTGAAAGAACTCTTTGACTCTTCCCAATGAAGATTTTACTTTATTTCCTGATACTAGCTCCCCTTGGTGAGGAAAAACCATAAAAGAGCCAGAACAACTTCCATGTAGTACTGACATTCACTCTTTTTTATCAATTGTTACAAAAGACTGCAAAGTCTCTGTGGTAGCTTATTGTAAATAAATGAGATACTGTTTATAAATCTTACCAATCAGTAAATGAACAATGAGCTCAGTACTTTCCCCACTATACCACACAGAAGCTAAATTGAACCTTTCTAATCATAATAGCAGTAAGGAAAAATTCTTTGGGCTGTCAAAGGGAGCAAAGATACAGATAAATCAAAAGATTATTTTTGTTAGACTTAAACATTTAAGCTTTCCAACATTTATCTATGAATTATCAATGGTGGGGTTTTTTAATGTAAAGAGAAGCAATATCTATCTTTATACAAAGCCCCTACTTTCATACATCTTTAAATTTCTGGCCGGGCGCAGTGGCTCACACTTGTAATCCCAGCACTTTGGGAGGCCAAGGCAGGTGGATCACCTGAAGTAAGGAGTTCGAGATCAGCCTCGTCAACATGGTAAACCGTCTCTACTAAAAATACAAAAATTAGCTGGCTGTGGTGGCGGCCACCTGTAATCCCAGCTACTCGGGAGGCTGAGACAAGAGAATGGCTGGAACCCGGGAGGCAGAGGTTGTCGTGAGCAAAGATTGTGCCATTGCACTCCAGCCTGGGTGACAAGAGTGAAATTCTGCCTCAAAAAAAAAAAAAAAAAAAAAAATCCTAAATGTTTACTTCTGGAAATTATTTGTCAATATCTAAACCTCTTGATAGCAGGCAACTAAATAAGACAGAAACACAAGCACACCTTGTTTCTAAAGGTGATTATTTTGAGCATTAACAACAGCACTCAGCAAGTGTCATTCACTTAAAATCTCATTGGTCTACCTCCTCTTCCAACTCTGTATTTCCTTTCTTATATAACTTTTCAAAACTATTTTTACTACTCCAATGAATCCAGTAACAGCCAACACTGACTGTACCTCAAGTACAACATGTATAACTGTGTCTCTTCCAAATTAGGTTAGGTACTAATACCAAATGGCCAAGAGAAAGTAGAAGCAAGGGCATTCTAAAGAGAGCAGCAGGAACAAAGACAGGAAAGCAGAGAGGATATCCTTAATTGCAAGAGATAAAAATTATCAAAAACGAGACTGGATAAAAGCTATATGATACAAATCAATTTTCAAGCAGGACCATATGTTCAATGAAGTTGTATGCACATATATAAAATTTAGATTTAAAGAAAGCAGAATTGAATAGTTTACAAGTCTAGCAATAGTGCTGTTGTATATCTTTCAGTTAAATGGATCCTAGTATACTAAAATGGGCTCTCAGTAGGTAGACATATGAACAAAAAAGTATTTAAAATACTATATTTTCCTTAGAGCCTATATATATCTCAACCCTAAGGAGATCATGGAATCTGACAAAGACTCAGATGCCCCTCCTTGATGTGAGTATCATGAAAACCTGTAAGCCAGTGTTTCTCAAACTCTAGCACTCACCAGAATCATCTGAAGGGTTTGTTAAAACATAGGGTACTGGGCCTGATAATCAGTTTCTGATCCAGTAGATTTGGGGTGGGGCTTGTTAATGTGCATTTCTAACATGTTCCCAAGTGATGTTGGATCATGTTTAGAGAAATACTGCTCTAAACCCACAGTCTTTGCTCTAAAACATTATAAACTTTACTTGTGGTAACTGTGAAATACACTGAACTTTAAAAAATCTGTAAACCTTTAAGGTTCTCAGGCTTCAATAATCTTAAAGATAGCTAATGAAAAGCAAATGTATCTAAAAGTTCAGAAGCAACCCAAGCACCATAACCTCCTTTGTTTGGAGCTCTCCAAAGTTCTGACCTAGCTTCCAACCTCAGCTTAAACATGTACTAAAAGATCCTGAATGCTGACACCTAGGACTCTTCACGTTGAATCCTCCAGACTTCCAAGAATTATAAAACTTGGCTGCAGATCATATGCACAACTCCCACCTCTACCAATTGACAACTCAAGAAAATGAAGTGCAGAAAAGTTCAAAGCCATATTCTACAAGGTAATGGAATCCAAGACTATTGACTAATTTAATATTTTTAAAGCTCCAGGTGCATGCCATAATCAAGATTATTCCTAGACTTTTTGCTGACTAGCTAACTACAGTCCTTTCCTCCTTTGCAAAATTCACATTTTATATAAACAACAAATATTACTGGCCAAAATTAGTGGTAATGATGACAACTATGAGAATCACAGGCCGTAGGAATGGGCAACTGGATACTGTACATCTTTCAGGGAAGGATTTTCATAATTATAGAGAGGACAGAACCTAATGATATTAGACAGAACCTAGGGGATACAAGAATATATATATATATATATTTAATTATTTTAAAAGGCAGTTGTGTAAAGATAATGACCCTTTTATTCTCCCTCTAACTCTGCATTTTCTTAGTTTTTTCTTTCTTCAGATTTTCCATCCCTTGTTGCTTTATAACAACCAAATAGAAAACTGGGTGAAGGACAGTAACAGTTCAGAAGGTAAAAATGCAAATGGCTCCTAAATAGATGAAAAGATACCCAACCTCATTCTTAACGTGAAATCTAAACTAAAATGATCCTGAGAGAAATTCAAATAAAGTCTGGGTTTAGTTAATAATAATGTACCAACATTATTTCCTAGTTCTGACAAAGGTAATGCAAGACGTCACGTTAAAGGAAACTAAAACTGGATGAGAGGTATAGATACAGGAACTATCTACACTACCTTTGCCACTCTTCAGTAAATCTAAAAATTTTCCAAAATAAAAGGCTTATTAAAAACATACTACTCTGAGGTATATAATTTTTCACCTGTCAGATTAGCAAAATTTCAAAACTAAAAGCAGTCTTTTGATAGGGTGTAGGAAAACAAGTACTCTTGTACAAGCTAGTACAAAATGGTATAACTCCTATAGAGTGATTTGGCAACTTCTGTAACAGATATCATCACACCTCTATAAAATTCTATTTGTTCATGGTTACCCATTATTCACCATGAACTATTTGCAACACATAACAAAAAGAAAACAATCCAAGTTTGCTCTTTTTTTTTTTTTTTTGAGACAGAATCTCGCTCTGTGGCCCAGGCTGGAGTGCAGTGGCATGATCTCGGCTCACTGCAAGCTCCGCCTTCCGGGTTCACGCCATTCTCCTGCCTCAGCCTCCCGAGTAGCTAGGACTACAGGCGCCTGCCACCACATCCGGCTAATTTTTTGTATTTTTAGTAGAGATGGGGTTTCACTGCGTTAGCCAGGATGGTCTCTATCTCTTGACCTCATGATCTGCCTGCCTTGGCCTCCCAGAGTGTTGGGATTACAGGCATGAGCCACCGCGTCTGGCCTTTTGTTAAAAAAGAAAAAAGAGAAAAGGCCTCACTTTGCCACCCAGGCTGCAGTGCAGTAGCACGATCATGGCTCACTGTAACCTCGACATCTTAGGCTCAAGTGATCCTTCCATTTCAGCCACCCAAATAGCTGGGACTACAGACATATACCATCACACCTGGCTAACTTTTTAGTTTATGTAGATGGGGGTCTCACTATATTGTCCGGTCTGGTCTTGAACTTCTGGCCTCACGTCTAGGCCTCCCAAAGTGCTGGGATTACAAGTATGAGCTATGTGCCCAGCACTAAGTTTGCTTTTTCTAGGAAATTGGATAATAAACAAGCACACCTAAACAATGGACTATTATGCAGTGATTAAAAAAAAAATGAGAACATATGTACATATTAATATGGGATAATTTTGAGACTATATTCTTAAGCAAAAAAAAAAAAACAAAAAAAAACAAAAACAAAAACGAAAAACCCAAAACAACAGCAAGGTGCTTTTTAAAAAGCATACAGATATAAGAGAAGGTTTAAAAATACACTTTCTTGGCAGGGTGTGGTGGCTCCTGCCTGTAATCCTAGTATTTGGGGAGGCTGAGGTGGGAGACTGCTTGAACCTAGGAGTTCAAAACCAGCCTGAGCAACATGGTAAGCTCCTGTGATGCCAGCTGTTGGGGAGGCTCAGGCAGGAGGATCACTTGAGTGCAGAACGTTGAGGCTGCAGTGAGCCATGAGTGATCACCAGGTGATGAAATGAGTGAGACTCTGTCTCAAAAGAGAAAAGAAACGAATACAAATTCCTATGTGCTTGAAACCCTAAAATAACACATGAACTAATAAAAGTGCTCACTTATAAAGGAGGGGTGGTTGGAGTGGAAAGTGTATAGGAGTGAGTTTATTTTTATACACTTTTCTTTTGAAATCATTTGAATGCATTATCTTTTTAAATAAAACAAGATCGTGTTATTTTGTGAATCTAGAGACAATTTTGGGTTTTAAAAAATATTCTGGATCAGCGATCCCTCTGTATCATGAGAGATTCTCCCACATTTTCTGTTCGAATCTACTAATCTTTCTCATTCACTCTCAACAAGCATAGAATGAAAGCAAGAAGTTTTACTCACATCTGTGTTCAGGCAATACCCTAGCTTAACCAGTAAAAACTAATGTTAAAATAACATTATATATACAAAAAAAGAAATTCCACTAAGAACATCTAATGGTATAAAATAATAAATATGTCACAGAAAGTGAACATATCTTCATAGGCCACTACATGGTAAGGATCTTGAAAAGTTAAATAACAGTATTTATTTTTTAACTGAGTTGTTGTTTTAATGTTTGCAAGGAAGTGAATGGACAAAGATATAAACTCAGTATACAGAAGACATCAGAAATATTTGAAACAGTAGTCTTTGGATTTTGAAACTACAGTGATTTAAACAGTATGGAACTGGCATACAGACAGACATATAAACCAACGGAACAGAACAGAAACCCCAGAAATAAACCCTGACATATATGGTCAAATGATTGACAAGGATACCATGACTACACAATGGGAAAAGGACAGTCTCTTCAACAAATGAGCTGGGGAAACTGAATATCCACATGCAAAAGAATGAAGCTGGATCCTTACCTTATATTTAAAAATCAACCTCAAATGGATTAAACACCTAAATGTAAGACACAAAATTCTAAAACTCCTAGAAGAAAATATAGGAAGAAAGACTTCATGACATTGAATTTGACAGTGGTTTCTTGAATATGACACTAAAGCATCGGTAACAAAGAAAAAACAGATAAATGACATTACATCAAACTAAAAAACTTCTTCAGGGCAAAGGAAACAATCAACAGACCGAAAAGGCAACTTTATGGAACGGGAAAAATATTTGCAAATCATGTAGTGGATAAACAATTAATATCCAAATACATAAAGAACTCCTAAAACTCAAAAACAAAAAATGCAAAAATAAATAAATAAATAAACCCAAAAACAAAAACCCAAAAGCAAAAATTTAAAGATTTTTTAAATGGGCAAAGGATCTAAAGAGACAGGTCTTCAAAGAAGATATACATACTCAACTCTTTTGAGGTATGAAAAAAAAAATTCTTTAAGTATTAAAAAAAACAACAACGATATACAAATGGCCGGCATATAAAAAGATGCTCAACATCAGTAATCATCAGGAAAATGCAAATCAAAACCAGAATGAGACATCAACTCCCACCTGTTAGGATGGTCACTATAAAACTAACAGAAAATTACACATGTTGGCAAGGATCTGGAGAAAGTGGAACTGTGCACTGTTGGTAAGAATGTAACTAGTGTACTACTGTCCATGGTACAGCCCTTATGAAAAACAGTAGTTTCTGAAAAAATTTAAAATAGAACTACCATATGATCCAGCAATCTCACTTCTGGGTATATATCCAAAAGAACTGAAAACAAGACCTTGAAGAGACGTGTGCACATCCATGTTCATTACAGCATTATTCACAATGGCTAAGAAGTGGAAGCAACCCAAATGTCCATGGGCCAATTAACGGTAAAAAAAAAGATGGTACATACACACAACAGACTATTATCAGTCTTAAAGGAAATCTTGTTTACAACATGGATGAATCTTGAGGACATTATGCTAAATGAAATAAGCCAGCCACAAAGAGACAAAAATACTGCATGATTCCACATACATGATGTATCCAAAGTAGTCAAATTCTTAAAAACAAAAAGTAGAAAGGTGGTTGCCAGGGGCTGGAGAGTATCAGGAGGTTGTTCAATGGGTATACATAGTTTAAGTTTTACAATATGTAAAAATTTTAGAGACCTGTTGTACAACAATGTGACATAGTTAAACTATATACCTGTAATGTACATTTAAAAACTGTTAAGAAGGTAAATTTATGTTATGTATATTTTACCACAATAAGACATTTAAAAAAACCACATGTGAAACTGAATCATGTCACGAGGAAACAAGTATACCCAAATTGAGCAACTTTTGACAAAATAACTGGCCTGTACTCTAAAAATGTCAGTGGCATGAAGAACAAAAAGACTCAGCAGTAGACTGAAGAGACATGGTAAGTAAAGGCAATGCATTATTTGGGATTTTCCTTCACTGCAAAGGACATTATTCGGACAATTATTAAATTACGCACGAGGTCAACAGATTGTACTGTATCAATGACAACTAACTGATTTTGATAACAATGCTGTGGTTATATAAAAGAATTCTGCGTTTTTAAAAACCATACACTGAAGTACTCAGAAGTAAAGAAGCATAACATTTGCAACTTACTCTAAAAGGGTTCAGAATGAAAATAATGGTGAGGAGAAAGAGGCTGACACAGAGAGGAGTGATATAGAGAAAGAGTTAAAAAAACAGAAAGCAAATATTGTTAAGTGTTAATATTTAATGAATCATGGAGAACAGTAGACAGAATTCATTATATTATTCTTGAAACTTCTCTATTAACTGGAAAGAAGGTCAAATTTTTAAAATTTAATTAAAATACTCTCAAAATAAAAAGTAAAACAAAATGTTTAAACACAACTTTCTCAGAACCTATCTCTTGTATTCTAATATAAATCTATGCCAACTCTAAGACATAAAGATTCTTAAAGATTGAATTCTGTATTCCAAAAAATTAGAAAAATTCATCAGTATTTCAATTTATCTTAACACTATATACCAAATATTACTAGAACAAGGCCAATGTAATCAAAGAGCTGAAAAATATTTCCTGCCCCCAACCACCCAATAAAGAAGAGGTGAATTTGCAGCTAGGGTCTCACTCCTTAACTATAACCTTATTCTTCCAGTGCTATCCATGTTCGCTTCAAAACAACCTATCTGACATTATAATTCTAGATCCTTCAGAAATGGTTCCAACAGTCAGTGGACTAAAATTCCCAAACTCCCCATATGACATCTTGACCAACGTTCCTGCTTCAATATCATCAATGACTAAAAATTCACTAGAAACATCTCCCAAAAGAGTGGCCAGATACTGTCAGTTACTATACAAAAAATAAAATTCTTGACTGAGGCTGGAGATAAAAAATGACTTTATATCATGAAAACTGAGCTTATATATAGTGGGTCAACTAACACTGGTGAATGAATGAGCTGCAATATTCTCCAATTATTTCCAATTTTTTAAACTATTGCCTTAAATTGTTTATATTTCAGAACAGAATACAAAACCTACTCAGATCATTTTGCTTTCACTGAGGTGAAGATAAAACGAGATTTTTTTTTAAAAAAAAGAAAAATTAATTTGTTAACGAATACAAAGTTACAGCTAGATAGGTGGCATAAGTCTTAGTGTTCTATAGCACTGATGGATAACTGAATGCTCCCCACAAAGAAATGATAAATGCTTGAGATGGTGGACATGTTATTATCCTGATCTGGTCACTAACATTTATATGTACTACATCACAATGTAGCTCATAAATATGTACATTATATCTATTAAAACTTGTAAAAGTTAAAAATTATAAAACAAAAAATTGAGAAAAATTTATTTTTTAAAAAATAAATAAGTTATTATCTTAATCCTTATGGATCATACATATTCCAATAAAAATAAAGAAAACATTTGAGGAACTCTTCTCTGAAACTGTCTTCAGAATAAGATTATAAATTGCATAAAAGAGCCCTACATTTTACAGTCAAAAACTTCTTTAAAACCAAAATAATATCTAAGTTATTGACCATACTTGGCTCTGAATGGATTTTCTGAAATTAAAGTCCATTCTGTCAAAAGACAAATATTACTACTGAAGACATTTTTAAAACACTAAAAATTCCACAAGAGATTTTTGAAGTTTTTTTTTTAAATAAATCTCTAAGAATTAAAAAGACAAAGCTACAAATGCAAACAAGGTTATCAACGATAAACCCTCTAGAAAGTTATAAATCCAATTGTTTCAATCAGAAGAAATTTAAGTTACTATAGATCAACCTCAAAAATTATGCAACCAATAAAAAATTACAGAGACAACGATATGGAAAAAAGTCTAAACACTGGGTGAAAAAAAGCTGAAAACAAAATTGTTAAGTAAGACTTCTGGTTTCCAGGTAGGTACGTAAGAAACTTAGAAGTTGCCACCCCATCTTAACAACATGTAAAAGGCTGAACAAACTGAAAACAAACAACACTTAAATCTGTGAGGTCACAGGGCACACTCAAAAAAAATCACACTCAAAACTGGAGACAGAGGTGAATACACAGAATCACAACTTAAGGGAACAGAAACCCACTAGCAGAAACCTTCCTGAAAACCAATGGGGGAGAGGAAGGAGGGCTGGAAAACCTAAACTGTAATTGACTCAGTATGGCTAATTCTGAGAGATTAAAAACTCCAGGCATCCCAGTCACTGGGAAGCCCTTACACTTTTGTGAGTATCACCTTTCAAGAACTCAACCATGTTCTCACAGTGAATACTTAAGGAAAAAATATCTTTGTGTTTCCAGAAAGGTAAGCATTTTGAAATGTGCCAGAGCATTCTGTTTTTAACAATGCCTGCAATCAAGAGAAACAATTTTATCAGAGTATAATCTGCTTTTTTTCTTAAACTTTTATTTTAGGTTCAGGGCTACAATGTGTAGGTTATTAGGTAAATTGCATCTCATGGGGGTTTGATATACAGACTATTTTATCCCCCAGGTAATATGCACAGTACCCAATAGATAAGTTTTTCGATCCTTTCCCTCCTTCCATCCTCTACCCTCAAGGAGGTCCCAGTGTCTCTTGTTCCCTTCTTTGTATCCATGTGTTCTCAATGTTTAGGTCCCACTTATAAGTGAGAACACGCAGTATTCGGTTTTCTGTTCCTGTCTTAGTTTACCTAGGATAATGGCCTCTAGCTCCATCCATGTTGCTGCAAAGGACAGGATCTCGTTCTTTTATGGCTATATGTGTATATGTATCATGTATATGTACCACATTTTCTTTATCCAGTTCACTGTTGATAGACATTTAGGTTGACTCCATGTCTTTGCTGCTGTGAATAGTGCTGCAATGAACATATATGTGGATGTGTATTTATGGTAGAACGATTATAATTCTTTGGGTATATACCCAATAATGGGACTGCCGGGTTGAATGGTAATTCTGCTTTGAGTTCTTTGAGAAATCGCTACACTGCTTTCCACAATGGCTGAACTAATTTACATTCCCACCTGCAGTGCATGAGCATTCCCTTTTCTCTGCATCTCACCAGTATCTGTTATTTTTTGACTTTTTAATAATAGCCTTTCTGACTGGTGTGAGATGGTACCTCATTGTGGTTTTGATTTCCGTTTCTCTAATGATTAGTGATGCATTTTTTCATATGCTTGTTAGCTGTGTGTATGTCTTCTGCTTGGGTTTTATCAAAGCCTATCAGACCTGGGGGAAGGAAAAAGATGAGTCCAGCTGCCTCTAGTCTTCCATGCAGGAGAAGAGAAATACCCAACTCCAGCCTCCTCTAGCCAGCCTGTCTCACCCTAAAAGGGAAAAACTGAGAAGCACTGGTGAAGTTCACAGTCCAGAGACAGAGGCTCATCAAAAGACAGACCTCATCACGAAACTATAAAATCTCACCCCACAAAACACACCAAAAAACCGCATCATTAAAGTCCTGTATTTGTGCAGTTCCCTTTACCCAGTTACACCATGTCCACCTTTCAAGAAAAATTATAAGACATACTAAGCAGCTAAGCAAACATCAGAATCAGAGTCAGATATGACAAAAATGCTTTTCCAACCAGGAATTTCAGAAAACTATAATATACTTAAGGCTTTAATGGAAAAAACACAACATGCAAAAACAGATGAATAATATAAGAAGAGAGATGAGAATTCTAAAACAAACAAAAAACAGAAAAAGAAACAAAGATAAAAATTACTATTTAATATAATAGAAATGTATCTGCAGGGCTCAATAGTAGACTGGACACAGCTGACAGAAGAATCTTGGAGCCTGGGAATATGATATGACAACAGAAACTTCCAAGACTGAAAAGCAAAGCAAAAAAAAAAAAAAAAGAATAAAACAGAATAGACTACTACTAAATATGCATAATGCAAATTCTGAGAAAGGAACAGAAGCAATATATGAAGTACCAATGACTGAGAATTTCTCCAAATTAATGTCAGGCACCAAACCACAGATTCAGAAAGCTCAAACAACACCAAGGAGGATAAGTCAAAACGAAAACAAACAAAACCACCCTATACCTAGGCATATGATATTCAAACATCAGAAAATCAAAGGTAAAGAAAAAACCTTGAAAGAAGCCAAAGGGGGAAAAACACCTTAGCTACAAAGGAGCAAAGATAAAGTATCACATCAGATACTCCTCAGAAATCATGGAAGAAAGAATAGCATGGAGTGAAATAATTCATGTGTTGAGTTAAAAAACAAACAAAAACCTACAAACCTAAAATTCTGTATTCTGTGAAATTACCCTTCAAAAGTGAAGGAAAAATAAAAACTTTCTCAGACAAACAAAAATTGAGGACTTTGTTGCCAGTAGACCCGCCTTATAAGAAATCTTAAAAGTAGTTCTTTAGAGAAGAGAAAAATGATATTGGTTAGAAACTCAGATCTACATAAACATAGGAAGAGTACTGGGGAGAAAGGATAAAACAAAAACTTTTATTTTTCTTACTGTTAATTATCTAACTGACAACAGTTTGTTCAAAACAATAGGAACAATATATTCAATTATGTATGCTTACATATATAAGCATTTTACTTACACATAGCATACAGACAGATATAGACATGCATTGCTTAATGAAGTTGAAACATTCTGGGGACAGGGCCAAGACAGGCGATTAGAAGCAGCTGCAGTCTGTGGTGCTCATGGAGAGGAATGAAAGGGGCAAGTGAATACTGCACCTTCAACTGAAATAATCCAGGTAGTCACATTGGGACTAATCAGGGAAACAGCTCGACCCACAGGGAGCGAGGAAAAGCAGGGTGGCGCGACGGCCCATCTGGGAGCAACACGAGCCAAGGGAACCCCCATCCCCAGCCAAGGGAAGTGATGAGTGATTATGCGACCCAGGGAAACAACGCTTCTCCCACGGATCTTTGCAACCCGGAGATCAGGAGATCCCCTTGTGAGTCCACGCCACCAGGGCCTTGGGTCCAACACACTGAGCTGCGTGGAGTCTCAGCAGAGCAGCTGTTTAGGCATGCATAGAGACCCAGGAGCTTTATATACTCCAGTCCTGGGATCTCCAACCAACGTGTCTGCAACTCAGACAAGGCAGGCGGTTCACATACACCCCAAGGGAGGGGGTAGAATCCAGAAAGTTGAGCAGCCTTGTTCTGTGGGCCCACTTCCATGATACCTCACAAGATAAGACCCAGTGGCTTGGAATTCGAAGCAGCCACCAGCAATAGGCTGTGCGGAGAGGCCAGCACCATCTCTGCTGTTTGGTCAACACAGCTGTTACAGCCTGCGGACCTTGGAGAGTCCAAATGATCTGGACTAGAAAGGGTCCCCCCAGTAGCACAACACAGCGGCTTTGCAAGATAGTGACCAGATTGCTTCTTTAAGTGGAGCTCAGATCCATTCCTCCTCACTGGGTGGGACCTCCCAGCCAGGCCCTCCAGCCATGACCTGACAGAGCTCTTACCTTTCTTACCTGTCCCTGGGACAAAGTGTCCAGGAGAGGGGAGGGCTGCTACCTGGGCAGAGGCAGTTCCCTAACATGACACAGCCGTTTTTTTAAGGCATGGCCAGACTGATTCTGTAAGCAGAACCCCCAATCCACTCCTCCTTGTGGGGCGGGTCCTCCCAGCCGGAGCCTCTAGTCACCACCCATGTTCTATGGGCCGAAAGAGCTCCAATTTCTCCCTGGGATGGAGTGCCTGAGGAGTGGGGCAGGCTGCCACCTTAGCCGTTCGGGCTCCTCAGTCAGTTCAGCCAGTGGGGTTTGCAGGTTTGCAGAGCCCAGATCAAATGGTGGCTAAAGGGATCACCAACACAGCAGAGCTGCTATAACAAAAAGCAGCCAAACTGTTGCTTTAAGTGGGTCCCTGATCCCATTCCTCCTAACCGAGTGAAAACTCCCAACTGGGGTCTCCAACCACTCCTACAGGCACGTTCAGGTGGCAATAGGTCAGTATCCTCCTGGGATGGCGCTTCCAGACATCTTTGCTGTTTTGTAGGCTTCATTGATGATACCTCCAGGTACAGGAAGAACCAGAGCAAATGGGGTTTGGAGTGGACCTCCAGCAAACTGCAGCAGCCCTACAGAAGCGTGACCAGATTATTAAAAGAAAAACAAACAGAAAACAACAACAAAGAAAAACCACAAAATACCTACCCAAAGGTCAGCAACCTCAAAGATCAAATGTAGATAAGCCCACAAAGATGAGAAAGAATCAATGCAAAAACACTGAAAACTCAAAAGGTCAGAGTGTCCTTTTCCTCCAAATGACCACAATATCTCTCAAGCAAGGGCTCAGAACTGGGCTGACACTGAGATGGCTGAAATGACAGAAGTAGGCTTCAGAAGGTGGGTAATAATGAAGTTCACTGAGCTAAAAGAACATGTTTTAACCCAATGCAAAGTAGCTGAGAATCATGGTAAAACTATGCAGGAGGTGATAACCAGAATAGCCAGTTTAGAGAGGAAGACAAATGACCTGACGGAGTTAAAAAACACGACACGAGAACTTCACAATGCAATCACAAGAATTAATAGCAGAACAGACCAAGGAGAGGAAAGAATCTCAGAGCTGGAAGACTGGCTTTCTGAATTAAGACAAGCAGACGAGACTAGAGAAAAAAGAAGGAAATGGAATGAACAAAACCTCTGAGAAATATGGGATTATGTAAACAGACTGAATCTACAACTGATTGGGTTACCTAAAAGTGATGAGGAGAGTTGGAACCAAGTTGAAAAACATACTTCAGGATACCATTCAGGAGAACTTCCCCAACTTACCAAGACAGGCCAACATTCAAATTCAGGAAATGCAGAGAACCCCAGTAAGATACTCCATGAGAAGATCATCCCCAAACACATAATCATCAGATTCTCCAAAGTCACAATGAAAGAAAAAATATTAAGAGCAGCCAGAGAGAAGGGCCAGGTCACCTACAAGGGGAAGCCCATCAGATTAACGGACCCCTCAATGGAAATCCTACAAACCAGAAGAGACTGGGGATCAATATTCAACATTCTTAAAGAAAAGAATTTCCATCCCAGAATGTCATATTGGGCCAAACTAAGCTTCATAAGTAAAGGAGAAATAAGATCCTTTTCAGACAAGCAAATGCTGAGGGAATTCTTCATCATCAGGCCTGCCTTGCAAGAGCTCCTGAAGGAAGCACTAAATATGGAAAGGAAAAACAGTCACCAGTCGCTACAAAAACACACTGAAGTACACAGACCAGCCCCAATGAAGCAAGCATATAAACAAGTCTGCAAAATAACCAGCTGGCATGATGACAGAATCAAATCCACACATAACAATTCTATCTTTAAATGTAAATAGACTAACTGCCCCAATTAAAAGACACAGAATGGCAAGCTGGATAAAGAATCAAGACCCATTGGTATGCTATCTTCAAGGGACCCATCTCACATGCAAAGACAAACATAGGCTCAAAATAAAGAGACAGGAGACAATTTACTAAGCAAATGGGAAACAGAACGAAGCAGGGGTTGCAATCCTAGTTTTCGATAAAACAGACTTTAAACCAACAAAGATCAAGAAAGACAAAGAAGGGCATGACGTGATGGTAAAGCGTTCAATTCCACAAGAACAGCTAACTAATCTAAATATACATGTGCCCAATACTGGAGCACCCAGATTCATAAAGCAAGTTCTTAGAGATCTTCAACGAGACTTAGACTCCCACGCAATAACAGTGGGAGACTTCAACACCCCTAATGAAAATATTAGATCACAGAGAAAGACAATTAAAAGATATTCAGGACCTGAACTCAGCTCTGGATAAAGTAGACCTGACAAATACCTATAGAACTCTCCACCCAAAAACAACAGAATATACATTATTCTCATCGCTGCACGGCACTTAATTGAGTAAAATTGATCATGTAATCGGAAGTAAAACACTCCTCAGCAAATGCGAAAGAACTGAAAAAATAACAAACAGTCTCTCAGACCACAGCGCAACCAAATTAGAACTCAAGATTAAGAAATTCACTCAAAACCACACAACTAACTACATGGAAACTGAACAACCTGCTCCCGAATCACTCTTGGGTAAATAATGAAATTAAGGCAGAAATCGAGAATTTCTTTGAAACTAATGAGAACAAAGATACAATGTACCAGAATCTCTGGGATGTAGCTAAAGCAGTGTTAAGCGGGGAATTTATAGCACTAAATGCCCACATCTAGAAGCTAGAAAGATCTCAAGTTAACAACTTAACAATACAACTAAAAGAATTAGAGGACCAAGGACAAACAGACCCCAAAGCTAGTAGTAGACAAGAAATAGTATCAGAGCTGAACTGAAGTAGAGAGAAAAACTCTTCCAAAAAAAAAAAAAAAAAAAAAAAACCAATGAATCCAGGAGTTGGTTTTTATTTTGAAATTAATAAGATAGACCACTAGCTAGGCTAATAAAGAAGAGAGAACAGAAGCATTCCGCCGCCGGCTTTGCTATGGCGGTTATTCCCCCAGATTCCTGGCAGCCACCTAACGTTTACTTGGAGACCAGCATGGGAATCATTGTGCTGGAGCTGTACTGGAAGCATGCTCCAAAGACCTGTAAGAACTTTGCTGAGGTGGCTCGTCGAGGTTACTACAATGGCACAAAATTCCGCAAAATTATCAAAGACTTCATGATCCAAGGAGGTGACCCAACAGAGACAGGTCGAGGTGGTGCATCTATCTATGGCAAACAGTTTGAAGATGAACTTCATCCAGACTTGAAATTCACGGGGGCTGGAAATCTCACAATGGCCAATGCGGGGCCAGACACCAATGGCAGCCAGTTCTTTGTGACCCTTGCCCCCACCCAGTGGCTCGATGGCAAACACACCATTATTGGCTGAGTGTGCCAGAGCATAGGAATGGTGAATCACATGGGAATGGTAGAAACAAACTCCCAGGACCGCCCTGTGGATGATGTGAAGATCACTAAGGCATACCCTTCTGGGTAGACTTGCTACCCTCTTGAGCAGCTCTTCTGAGATAGCCCCAGCTTCCAAATGACATAGAATGACATGTAATGCTAAACTTCATTTTGGCTTTGCAAATCATGAAGCTTAGGAGGCCTGGGGTCTTGGGTGAGTTAGAGATGGAAGTACATTTTAATAGGATGCTTCCTTTCTCTTCCCCCAGTGCCTAGGTTGCCAGAGCATTTGCACAAATGCCCCTGTTTAGGTGACTACTTACTACACATGACTCATAATGCTGCTTCTTGTGCATGTCTGCTCTGATATACTTCGAACAATGTAGCAGACACTGTCATTTCTCAGTGGTTTTGCCTAACCAAACTTCTTCCTAAGCAGATTTGTATTCTGGCCTATACTGCAGTCCTTGATTGTTGACAGCCACAGAATTCCAAACCAAGTAGTGTCTATCAGCCCTTTTAACTCTGTGCACACCCTATTTCAGTCTTACATTTGTTATTCTAGGAAATGTATGCATCTCTCTATATATTTTCCCTCTCAAAACCAGAACATCAACACTGCTGTTTCTGACACTTCAGACATCCCACGCAAAGCCACACTGAATTTTTGCCAAATAAAAAATGCATCCAACAATCAAGTTTCTAAGAAGGTGTCAAGTGGGGAATAATAATGTATAATAATCAAGAAATTAATTTATTAAAAGGAAGCAGAAGCATTGACCATCTTTTTCCCAGAGAAGAGGAGAAATCTGTAGTGAGCAAAGGACAGACCATGAATCCTCCTTAAGAAGTAGTCCTCTCAGAAAGGAGAAGCGCCACTCAAGTTCTTTTAACCCAAGACTTTAGAGAAATTAGGTCCGAGATTTTTATATGTTCAGTTGTTTATGTATAAAAATAACTTTCTGGATTTTGTGGGGAGGAGTAGGAGAGGAAGGAAGTTAATACCTATGTAATACATAGAAACTTCCAAAATAAAATGCCATTGATGGTTGAAAAAAAAAAAAAAAGAGAGAACAAACAAATATAATCAAAAATGATAAGCGGGGTATCACCACTGACCCCACAGAAATACAACCAACCATCAGAGAACACTATAAACACCTTTATGTACATAAACTAGAAAATCTAGAAGAAATGGATAAATTCCTGGACACATACACCCTCCAAAGACTGAACTAGGAAGAAACTGAATCCCTAAATAGACCAATAATGAGTTCTAAAGTTGAAGCAGTAATAAATAGTCTATCAACCAAAAAAAGCCCAGGACCAGACAGATTCACAGCTAAATTATACCAGAGGTAAAAAGAAGAGCTGGTACCATTCCTACTGAAACTGTTTCAAAAAACTGAAAAGGAGGGACTCCTCCCTAGTTCATTCTATAAGGCTTGCATCATCCTGATACCAAAACCTGGCAGAGATAAAACAAAAAAGAAAACTTCAGGCTAACATCTTTGGTGAACCTTGATGCAAAACTCTTCAACAAAATACTGGCAGACTGAATCCAGCAGCACATCAAAAACCTTATCTACCACAATCAAGCAGACTTCATGCCCGGGATGCAAGGCTGGTTCAATATATGCAAATTAATAAATGGGATTCATCACCTAAACAGAACTCAAGACAAAAAAATACATGATTATCTCAATAGATAGAGAAAAGGTCTTCAATAAAATTTAACATCCCTTCATGTATAAAAACTCTCAATAAACTAGGTATTCAAGGAACATACTTCAAAATAGTAAGAGTCATATATGACAAACCCACAGCCAATAACATACTGATTGGGCAAAAGCTGGAAGCATTCCCCTTGAAAATCAGCAAAGACAAAGATTGCATGCCCTCTCTCACCACTCCTATTCAACACAGAATTGGAAGTTCTGGCCAGGGCAATCAGGCAAGGGAAAGAAAGAAAGTGTATTCAAATAGAAAGAGAGGAAGTAAAATTATCTTTGTTTGCAGATAAAATGATTCTATTTCTAGAAAACCCCATTGTCTCAGCCCAAAAGCTTCTTAAGCCTATAAGCAACTTCAGCAAGGTTCATGATATAAAATGAATGTGCAAAAATTGTTGACCTGCCTATACACCAATAATAAGCAATCAGAGAGCCAAATCACGAATGAACTCACATTCACAATCGCCACAAAAAAAAAAAAAATACCTGGAAATACAGCTAATAAGGGAAGTGAGGGACCTCTTCAAGGAGAACTATAAACCACTGCTCAAAGAAATCAGAGAGGACACAAATAAATGGAAAAACATTCCATGTTCATGGGTGGGAAGAATCAATATTGTGAAAATGGTCACACTGCCCAAAACAATTTATAGATTCAATGCTATTCCCATTAAACTACCATTGGCATTCTTCACAGAATTAGAAGAAACTATTTTAAAATTCATATGGAACCAAAAAAGAGCCTGAGTAGCCAAGACAATCCTAAGCAAAAAGAACAAACCTGGAGGCATCATACTACCTGACTTCAAACTATGCTACAAAGCTATAGTAACCAAAACAGTATGATATTGGTACAAGAACAGACACACAGACGAGAACCCAGAAATAAGATCACGTACATACAACCATCTGACCTCCAACAAGCCTGACAAAAACAAACAATGGGGAAAGAATTCCCTATTTAATAAATGGTGCTGGGAGAACTGGCTAGCCATATGCAGAAAACTGAAACTGGACCCCTTCCTTATACCAAAAACAAAAATCAATTCAAGATGATTAAAGATTTAAATGGAAAACCCAAAACTATAAAAACCCTAGAAGAAAATCTATGCAATACCATTCAGGATATAGGCATGAGCGAAGATTTCATGATAAAGATACCAAAAGCAACTGCCACAAAAGCAAAACTTGACAATTGGAATCTCATTAAACTAAAGAGCTTCTGCACAGCAAAAGAAACTATCACCAGAGTAAACAGACAACCTACAGAATGCGAGAAACTTTTTGCAATTTACCCATCTGACAAAGATATAATATCCAGCATCTACAAGGAACTTAAACAAATTTACCAGAAAAAACCCCATTAAAAGTGATCAAAGGACATGAACAGACACTTCTCCAAAGAAGACATTCATGCGGGCAACAAACATGAAAAGAAGCTCAACATCACTGATCATTAAAAAAAAGCAAATCAAAACCACAATGAGATACTATCTCACACCAGTCAGAATGGCGATTATTAAAATGTCAAAAAACAACAGATGCTGGCGAGGTTGTGGAGAAAAAGGAACGCTTTTACACTGTTGGTGGGAGTGTAAATTAGTTCAACCATTGTGGAAAACAGTGTGGCAATTCCTCAAAGACCTAGAGACAGAATTACCATTTAACTCAGCAATCCCATTACTTGGTATATACTCAAGGGAATATAAGTCATTCTATTATAAAGATACATGAATCCATGTTCACTGCAGCACTCTTCACAATACCAAAGACATGGAATCAACCTAAATGCCCATCGATGACAGACTAACGCAAATGTGGTACATGTACACCACAGAATATTATGCGGCCAAAAAAAGGAATGAGATCATGTCCTCTGCAGGGACATGAATAGAGCTGGAAGCTATTATCCTTAGCAAACTAACACAGGAACAGAAAATCAAATACTGCATGTTCTCACTTAGAAGTGGGAGCTGAATGATAAGAACACATGGGGGTGGGAGGAGGGAGAGCATCTGGAAGAATAGCTAATGGATGCTGGGCTTAATACCCAGGTGATGGGATGATCTGTGCAGCTAATCACCACGGCACGTGTTTAACTATGTAAGAAACCTGCACATCCTGCACATGTACCCCTGAACTTAAAATCAAGAAATAAAAAAGAAACATTCTGACAAACGCATCTGTCAGATGATTTCATTCATTGTGGGAACATCATAGAGTGTACTTACACAAACCTAATGGTACAACCTACTACACACCTATGCTATATGCTGTAGCCTATTGTTCCCAGGCTACAAATATGTAGAGCATGCTAGTGTAGGCAACTGTGAACTAATGGGAAGTATCTTTGTATCTAAACATTAAACATGGATAAGGTACAGTAGAACTATAGTATAAAAGATAAAAAATGGTATATACTGTACAGGGCACACCATAAATATAGCTTACAGGATGACAAGTTGCCTGGGTAAGTTGAGGGGTGACTGAATGTAAAGGCTTAGGACATTACACTGTTGTAGACTATACTCAGGCTACACTAAACTTAAAAAAAATTTTTTCTTTAATAATAAATTAAACAGCTTACTGTACTTTTTCCCTTTATAAACTTTTACCTTTTTCAACTTTTTGTCTCTTTAATAACACAGCTTAAAACAGTATACAGCTGTACAAAATATTTTCTCTAAATTCTTATTCTATAAGCTTTTTCTTATTTGTAAATTTTTTGTGTCAAAAACTAAGACATAAACACACCCATTAGCCTAGGCCTACACTGGGTCAGGATCATCATTATCACTGTCTTCCATGTCTACATCTTGTCTCACTGGAAGCTCTTCAGGGGCAATAACTTGCATGAAGCTATTATCTCCTATAATAATGTCTTCTGAAATACCTCCTGAAGGACCTAAGGCTAGAAGTACTTTCTAAAATAATGATTAAAAAGTATAGAATAGTAAATACATAAGCTAGTAACATATTTATTATCATTATCAAGTATTAGTACTGTGAATAATCGTTATTTATTCATTTATTGAGACAGGGTCTCCCTATGTTGCCCAGGCTGGTCTCAAACTCCTTGGCTCAAGGGACCTTCCTGCCTCACGCCTCCCAAAGTGCTAGGATTACGGGTATGAGCCACCATGGCACCTGGCCAGCATGCTATACTTTTCCTTTTCCATTTTTAGACAGGATCTCACAATGTTGCCCAGAGTGGAGTACAGTGGCGTGATCATGCTTCACTGTAACCACAAACTCCTAGTCTCAAGTAATCCTCCTGCTTCAGCCTACCGGGTAGCTAGGACTATAGGAATATATCACCACACCTGGCTATTGTTTTCATTTTTTGTAGAGACGGAGTCTCTGCCCAGGCTGGTCTCCAACTCCTGGCCCCAAGCAATCTTCCAGCCTCAACCTCCCAAAGTGTTGGGATTACAGGTGTGACCCACCACACCTGGCCTATATGTGCTATACTTTTATATGACTGGCAATGCAGATTTGTTTACACCAGCATCACCACAAACGTCTAAGTAATGCACTGTTCTACAACATTCCAATGGCTATGACATCACTAAGCAATAAGAATTTTTCAGTTCCATTATAATTGTGTATGTTGTTCATCGCTGATCAAAACATTGTTATGTGGCACATTGTGTGTGTGTCTGTGTGTCAAATGAATGAGAGCAATGATTATGAGGGACAGAAAGGAGGAATTTGAAATTTTTTATTATAAAGTACTTGTACAACCTGTGAAGCATTATAGTGCTACTTGCAAGTGGCCTTGGATTAACTGTAAATGTACAGTGTAAATTCTAGGGCACACACATACACACACACACACACACAAAGAAACAGTATGATAGATACGCTAAGAAAGGAGAGAAAATAGAGAAAATAGAAGCATAAAATTCTTAATTAAAAGCACAAAAAGTGTGGAAGACAAAACCAGAAACAAAGACCAAGGGCAACATATAGAAAACATTAACAAATATGGTAGATATTAATTAACCCAAGGAAATCAATAATCACTTTAAATATCAATGGTCTAAATACACCAACTGAAAGAGATGATCAGAGTGGAACAAAAACAAGACCCAAATTGTTATCTATAAGAAACCCACTTAAAATACAGACACACACAGATTAAAGTAAAGGAACAGAGAAAGATATACCATGCTTACACCAATCAAAACAAAGCCAGAGTAGCTATAATCACTTCAGACAGAGCAGACCTCACAGCAAGGAAAGTTATTAGGGATGAAGAGGCACATTACATAACGATAAGAGTTAATACTCCAAGAAGATATAACAATCCTTAATGTGTATGTGCCTAACAACAGAGCAACAAACTATGTGAGGCAAAAATTGATAGAACTGCTAGGAAAACCAGATGAATCCGCTTTTGTAGTTGGAAATTTTAATAGCCTTCTATCAGAAATGGACGGATACAGCAAGCAAAAAATCAGTAAGGACATACTCAAACTCAACAGCATCAGTCAACTGATCTAATTGGCATTTATAAAATACTTCACACAAAAAGAGCAGAACACACATTTTCTAAAACTCACATGGAAACATTCACCAGAAAGACCACATTCTGAACCACAAAAAAAAAATAATAAATTTTATGAGAGTAGAAATGATATAAAATGTGTCCTAAGATCACAAAGGAACTAAAATAGAAATGAATAAACAAAAATATAGCTGGAAAATCCCAAAATACTTAGAATCCCAAGTATTTTAAATATGTTATTTAAAATAATACACGGATCGAAGAAAAAATCTCAAAAGAAATTTTAAAATATTCTGAACTGATTGAAAACAAAAATGTAACACCAAAATTTGTGGGACAGAGAAAAGTAGTGCTTAGAGAAAAATTTATAGGACTGACTGCCTATATTAGGAAAGAAGATCTAAAATCAATCATCTAAGTTTCCATTTTAGAAAACTAGAAGAGCAAATGAAATCCAAAGTAAGCAAAATAAGAAAAAAAGAGGAGAAATTAATCAAACTGAAAGCAGGAAATCAATAGAAAAAAAACAATAAAACCAAAAGCTGATTATTTAAAAAGATCAATAAAATCAATAAGTCTCTACCCAGTCTAAGACACCTGGATGTCAGTGGAGGAGTGTGTGTGTGTGTGTGTGTGTGTGTGTGTGTGTGTGTGTGTGTGTGTGTCCAGTCTAAGACACCTGGATGTCAGTGGAGGAGTGTGTGTGTGTGTGTGTGTGTGTCCAGTCTAAGACACCTGGATGTCAGTGGAGGAGTGTGTGTGTGTGTGTGTCCAGTCTAAGACACCTGGATGTCAGTGGAGGAGTGTGTGTGTGTGTGTGTGTGTGTGTCCAGTCTAAGACACCTGGATGTCAGTGGAGGAACGTGTGTGTGTGTGTGCGCGTGCACATGCACGGATACAGGAGGTATATGGGAACTCTCTTTTTATTTTTTGAGATGGGGTCTCACTCTGTTGTCCAGGCTACAGTGCAGTGGTACGACCATAACTCATTGCAGCCTCAAACTCCTGGGCTCAAGTGATCTTCCTGCCGCAGCCTCACAAGTAGCTGGGACCACGAGCATGCACCACCATGGCCAGCTAACTTGTGCTGAGATTACATGCGTGAACCATCTCACCCAGCAGAACTCTAATTTTTGCTTAATTTGGCTAAACCTAAAGCTGCTCTAAAATATAAAGCACATTAGTTTTTTAAAATTATATATACACACTGATTTTAACTATAAACAAATATATATTTGGGCCAAAAAAGTATACTCATTAAACAGAAATATATTAAAATAAATTATTTAAAATGTCATTTATTAAATAAAATGTATTAATTTTAAAATTTAGAAAATAGAAATCCTTTTGTTTCAAGCCTCTAACTTTTAAATTTAAAAAATTATACTTTCATAACGCATGAAAACTAGAAAGAAAAAAACTTCCATCATTTGGTTAATCATGTATCTCTCCAAAGACACTACAGCTACAATGTCATTCAGCTCATAAGCCCAGTGATATTACTCTGAAAGAAATAACACTCATCTGAACAAACATCTGGGAAATATCTTCTAAAATTTCAGTTACGAAATCTCATTGCTAACCTTCATAACTTCATATCTTAACACAGTTCAACATAATTTACATAATTAAGTTTAAATAGTGTTTTGTTTTGTTTTGTTTTTTGCTATGATTTCGAGCTAAAGCTACTTTCACAGGCCTCTCAGGTGTTTGCTTTTGTAAATATCAAGTTGAACTCATATTAATGATCAACTAACTGCCTTTGCTACACGCCTCCCTTCAAAGAGAAAAGTGAATTATATACATATTTTTTATTATTATTATACTTTAAGTTCTAGGGTACATGTGCACATGTAGGTTTGTTACATATGTACACATGCGCCATGTTGGTTTGCTGCACCCATTAACTTGTCATTTACATTAGGTTTTTCTCCTAATGCTATCCCTCCCCCAGTCCCCCACCCCACAACACAACTGGGGTGTGATGTTCCCCGCTCTGTGTCCAAGTGTTCTCATTGTTCAATTCCCACCTATAAGTGAGAACATGCAGTGTTTAGTTTTCTGTCCTTGCAATAGTTTGTTCAGAATGATGGTTTCCAGCTTCATCCATGTCCCCACAAAGGACATGAACCCATCCTTTTTTATGGATGCATACTATTCCATGGTGTATATGTGACACACTTTCTTTATCCAGTCTATCATTGATGGACATTTGGGTTGGTTCCAAGTCTTTGCTATTGTGAATAGTGCCGCAATAAACATACGTATGCATGTGTCTTTATAGTAGCATGATTTATAATCCTTTGGGTATATACTCAGTAATGGGATCGCTGGGTCAAATGGTATTTCTAGTTCTAGATCCTTGAGGAATCACCACACTGTCTTCCATAATAGTTGAACTAGTTTAAACTCCCATCAACAGTGTAAAAGCGCCGGGCGCGGTGGCTCAAGCCTGTAATCCCAGCACTTTGGGAGGCCGAGGCGGGCGGATCACAAGGTCAGGAGATCGAGACCACAGTGAAACCCCGTCTCTACTAAAAATACAAAAAATTAGCCGGGCGCGGTGGCGGGCACCTGTAGTCCTAGCTACTCAGGAGGCTGAGGCAGGAGAATGGCGTGAACCCAGGAGGCGGAGCTTGCAGTGAGCCGAGATCGCGCCACTGCACTCCAGCCTGGGCAACAGCGTGAGACTCCGTCTCAAAAAAAAAAAAAAAAAAAAAACAGTGTAAAAGCTTTCCTATTTTTCCACATCCTCTCCAGTACCTGTTGTTTCCTGACTTTTTAATGATGGCCATTCTAACAGGTGTGAGATGATATCTCACTGTGGTTTTGACTGACATTTCTCTGATGACCAGTGATGAACATTTTTTCATGTGCCTGTTGGCTGCATAAGTGTCTTCTTTTGAAAAGTGTCTGTTCATATCCTTTGCCCACTTTTTGATGGGGTTGATTTTTTTCTTGTAAATTTGATTATATTCTTTGTTGATTCTGGATATTAGCCCTTTGTAAGATGGGTAGATTGCAAAAATCTTCTCCTATTCTGTAGGTTGCCTGTTCACTCTGATGGTAGTTTCTTTTGCTGTGCAGAAGCTCGTTAGTTTAATTAGATCCCATTTGCCAATTCTGGCTTTTGTTGCCATTGCTTTTGGTGTTTTAGACATGAAGTCCTTGCCCATGCCTATGTCCTACATGGTATTGCGTAGGTTTTCTTCTACGGTTTTTATGGTTTTAGGTCTAACATTTAAGTCACTAATCCATCTTGAATTAATTTTTGAATAAGATGTAAGGAAGGAATCCAGTTTCAGCTTTCTATATATGGCTGGCCAGTTCACCCAGCACCATTTATTAAATAGGGAATCCTTTCCCCATTTCTTCTTGTTTTTGTCAGGTTTGTCAAAGATCAGATGGTTGTAGATGTGTGGTGTTATTTCTGAGGGCTCTGTTCTCTTCTGTTGGTATATATCTCTGTTTTGGTACCAGGACCATGCAGTTTTGGTTACTGTAGCCTTGTAGCATAGTTTGAAGTCAGGTAGCGTGATGCCTCCAGCTTTGTTCTTTTGGCTTAGGATTGTCTTGGCAATGCGGGCTCTTTTTTGGTTCCTCATGAACTTTAAAGTAGTTTTTTTCCAATTCTGTGAAGAAAGTCATTGGTAGCTTGATGGGAATGGCATTGAATCTATAAATTACCCTGGGCAGTATGGCCATTTTCACGATATTGATTCTTCCTACCCATGAGCATGGAATGTTTTTTCATTTGTTTGTGTCCTCTTTCATTTCATTGAGCAGTGGTTTGTAGTTCTCGTTGAAGAGGTCCTTCACATCCCTTGGAAGTTGGATTCCTAGGTATTTTATTCTCTTTGAAGCAACTGTGAATGGGAGGTCACTCATGATTTGGCTGTTTGTCTGTTATTGGTGTATAAGAATGCTTGTGATTTTTGCACATTGATTTTGCTGAAGTTGCTTATCAGCTTAAGGAGATTTTGGGCTGAGATGATGGGGTTTTCTAAATATACAATCATGTCATCTGCAAACAGGGACAATTTGACTTTTTCCTAACTGAATACCCTTTATTTCTTTCTGTTGCCTGATTGTCCTGGCCAGAACTTCCAACACTATGTTGAATAGGAGTTGTGAGAGAGGGCATCCCTGTCTTGTGCCAGTTTTCAAAGGGAATGCTTCCAGTTTTTGTCCATTCAGTATGATACTGGCTGTGGGTTTGTCATAAATAGCTCTTACTATTTTGAGATACATTCCATCAATATCTAGTTTATAGAGAGTTTTTAGCATGAAGGGCTGTTGAATTTTGTCAAAGGCCTTTTCTGCATCTACTGAGATAATCATGTGTTTTTTGTCTTTGGTTCTGTTTATATGCTGAATTACGTTTATTGATTTGCATATGTTGAACTAGCCTTGCATCCCAGGGATGAAGGCAACTTGATTTTGGTGGATAAGCTTTTTGATGTGCTGCTGGATTCGGTTTGCCAGTATTTTATTGAGGATTTTCACATCAACGTTCATCAGGGATATTGGTCTAAAATTCTCTTTTTTTGTGTATGTCTCTACCAGGCTTTGGTATCAGGATGATGCTGGCCTCATAAAATGAGTTATAGAGGATTCCCTCTTTTTCTGTTGATTAGAATAGTTTCAGCAGGGATGGTACCAGCTCCTCCTTGTACCTCTGGCAGAATTCGGCTGTAAATCTATCTGGTCCTGGACTTTTTTTGGTTGGTTGGCTATTAACTATTGCCTCAATTTCAGAGTCTGTTATTGGTCTATTTAACGATTCAACTTCTTCCTGGTTTAGTCTTCGGTGAGTGTATATATCCATTTCTTCTAGATTATCTAGTTTACTTGCATAGAGGTGTTTATAATATTCTCTGATGGTAGTTTGTATTTCTGTGGGATTGGTGTTGATATCCCCTTTATCATTTTTTACTGCATCTATTTGATTCTTCTCTCTTTTCTTCTTTATTAGTCTTGTTAGCAGTCTATCAATTTTGTTAATCTTTTCAAAAAACCAGTTCCTGGATTCATTGATTTTTTTTGAAGGGTTTTTTTGTGTCTCTATCTCCTTCAGTTCTGCTCTGATCTTAGTTATTTCTTGCCTTCTGCTAGCTTTTGAATTTCTTTGCTCTTGCTTCTCTAATTCTTTTAATTGTGATGTTAGGGTGTCGATTTTAGATCTTTCCTGCTTTCTCTTGTGGGCATTTAGTGCTATGAATTTCCCTCTACACACTGCTTTAAATGTGTCCCAGAGATTCTGGTACGTTGTGTCTTTGTTCTCACTGGTTTCAAAGAACATCTTTATTTCTGCCTTCATTTCATTATGTACCCAGTAGTCATTCAGAAGCAGGTTGTTCAGTTTCCACGTTGTTATGCGGTTATGAGTGAGTTTCTTAATTCTGAGTTCTAATTTGATTGCACTGTGGTCCAAGAGACAGTTTGTTGTGATTTCTGTTCTTTTACCTTTGCTGAGGACTGCTTTACTTCCAACTATGTGGTCAATTTTTGAATAAGTGTGATGTGGTGCTGAGAAGAATGTATATTCTGTTGATTTGGGGTGGAGAGTTCTGTAGGTCTGCTTAGTGCAGAGCTGAGTTCAAGTTCTGGATATCCTTGTTAACTTTCTGTCTCGTTGATTTGTCTAATATTGACAGTGGGTTGTTAAAGTCTCCCATTATTATTGTGTGGGAGTCTAAGTCTCTTTTTAGGTCTCTCAGGACTTGCTTTATGAACCTGGGTGCTCCTGTATTGGGTGCATATATATTTAGGATAGTTAGCTCTTCTTGTTGAATTGATCCCTTTACCATTATGTAATGGCCTTGTCTCTTTTGATCTTTGTTGGTTTAAAGTCTGTTTTATCAGAGACTAGGATTGCAACCCCTGCTTTTTATCATTTTCCATTTGCTTGGTAGATCTTCCTCCATCCCTTTATTTTGAGCCTATGTGTGTCTCTGCATGTGAGATGGGTCTCCTGAATACAGGACACTGATGGGTCTTGACTCTTTATCCAATTTCCAGTCTGTGTCTTTTAATTAGGTCATTTAACTCATTTACATTTAAGATTAATATTGTTATGCATGAATGTGATCCTGTCATTATGATGTTAGCGGGTTATTTTGCCCATTAGTTGATGCAGTTTCTTCCTAGCATCTTTACAATTTGGCATGTTTTTGCAGTGGCTTGTACCAGTTACTCCTTTCCATGTTTAGTGCTTCCTTCACGAGTTCCTGTAAGGCTGTAAGGCAGGCCTGGTGGTGACAAAATCTCTCAGCATTTACTTGTCTGTAAAGGATTTTATTTCTCCTTCACTTATGAAGCTTAGTTTGGCTGGATATGAAATTCTGGGTTGGAAATTCGTTCTTTAAGAATGTTGAATATTGGCCCCCACTCTCTTCTGGCTTGTAGGGTTTCTGCCACGAGATCTGCTGTTAGTCTGATAGGCTTCCCTTTGTGGGTAACCTGACCTTTCTCTTTGGCTGCCCTTAGCATTTTTTTCTTCATTTCAACCTTGGTGAATCTGACAATTACATGTCTTGGAATTGCTCTTTTTGAGGAGTATCTCTGTGGTGTTCTTTGTATTTCCTGAATTTGAATGTTGGCTGCTTTGCTAGGGTGGGGATATTCTCCTGGATAATTTCCTGCAGAGTGTTTTCCAGCTTGGTTCCATTCTCCCCGTCACTTTCAGGTACACCAATCTAACATAGATTTGGTCTTTTCACACAGTCCCGTATTTCTTGGAGGCTTTGTTAGTTTCTTTTTACTTTTTTCTCTAAATTTCTCACTTCATTTCATTCATTTGATCTTCAATCACTGATACCCTTTCTTCCACTTGATCAAATAGGCTACTGAAACTTGTGCATGCATCACGTAGTTCTCGTGCCATGGTTTTCAGCTCCATCAGGTCATTTAAGGTCTTCTCTACACTGTTTATTCTAGTTAGCCATTCGTCTAATCTTTTTTCAAGGTTTGTAGCTTCCTTGAGATGGGTTCAAACATCCTCCATTAGCTCAGAGAAGTTTGTTATTACCGACTTTGTGAAGCCTACTTCCGTCAACTGGTCAAAGTCATTCCCTGTCCTGCTTTGTTCTGTCGCTGGCAAGGAGCTGCGATCCTTTGGAGGAAAAAGGGCGCTCTGGTTTTTAGAATTTTTCAGCTTTTCTGCTCTGGTTTCTCCCTATCTTTGTGGTTTTATCTACCTTCGGTCTTTGATGATAGTGACCTACAGACAGGGTTTTGGTGTGAATGTCCTTTTTGTTGATGTTGATACTATTCCTTTCTGTTTGTTAGTTTTCCTTCTAACAGTCAGGTCCCTCAGCTGCAGGTCTGTTGGAGTTTGCTGAAGGTCCACTCCAGACCCTGTTTGCCTGGGTATCACCAGCGGAAGCTGCAGAACAACAACTATTGCAGAACAGCAAATATTGCTGTCTGATCCTTCCTCTGGAAGCTTCGTCTCAGAGGGGCACCCGGTTTTATGAGGTGTCAGTCAGCCCGTACTGCGAGGTGTCTCCAAGTTAGGCTACACGGGGGTCAGGGATTCACTTGAGGAGGTGGTCTGTCCGTTCTCAGAGTTCAAACACAGTGCTGGGAGAACCACTGCTCTCTTCAGAGCTCAGTTGGAAATGCAGAAATCACCCATCTTCTGCATTGATCATGCTGGGAGCTGTAGACCAGAGCTGTTCCTATTTGGCCATCTTGGAACCATGAATCTGATATTCTAAAACTTATCATCACTCAATTACTGTTAGTAGGGAAAGTACTTTTAGGAGGGTTTCTTTTTTTTGTTTTGTTTTGTTTTTTTTTAATAACTGTGCAGTAGTAAATATATAAAACGTAACATCTTACTTAAGGGTTAGAACCTATAGACAGCCCTAAGGTCAGATGTACTATTTGGCCAGTTCACATAAATTAGGTGCTATCAAGGAATTATTATTAATTTGGTTACAATGGTACTGTGGTTATGCTGGGAAAAAGACACAAGTCCTTTTCTTTGAAAGATAAACAATGAAATATTTATGGGTGAAATAGTGTCTGGGATTTGTTTTACAATATATCACCAAAAAAAGTGTGAGGAATAAATAAAATATGAAGCTGATGGTTTGCTGACGGATACACGGGGTTCCCTGTACTATTCATTCCTTTACCTTAAAAATAAAAACACTCAAGCGAAATTAGTAAAAAAAAAAAAAAAAAAAGAAAGAAAAAGAAAAAAGATAATACACACTAAAAATCCTTAATGTCACCAGGACATAGCTGGGAGCCTATGGCCCAGGTTAGAAGCGTAAGGCTTTCCATGGCCACAATATGCAAAGCTAATTTGCCTCCAACTCTGGGCTAAGTTATATCCCTGTTGTTGTTCCAGTTCCTGAAAGGGACAAAAGAACACAACTTACAAATAGAGTTGGGAATATGGGGGAAGGATTCAGAGGCTAAATAAGTAAAAAATGTTGAGATATTTATCAATTAGTTTGGGGACATGCCACTTGATACTCACTGTGACTCATCAAGAACAGGGATTCTCAAATTTGAGTATATACCTACAATGCATGTTTTTCCTTTTTCATTTTTTATTGTGTTGAAATACATATAACATAAAAGTACCCACAACTGTTTATAAGTGTGCAGTTCAGTGGTATTAAATACATTCATAATGTTGCATAATCACCACTATCTGTCTCCATAACGCTTTTCATCTTGTAAAACTGAAACTCTGTACCTATTAAACAATAACTCCCCATTTCTCCCTCCCCAGTCCCTAGCAACCACCTTTCTACTGTCTGTCTCTATGATTCTGACTATTCTAAGTACCTCAGATAATGACTTATTTCACTTGGCAAATGTCTAAAGGTTCATCCATATTGTAACCATGTGTCACTGCCTTCCTTTTTAAGGCTCAATAATATTCATTCTAAGTACATGCCACATTTTGCTTCCCCATTCATCCAGTAATGAATAACTGTGTTACTTACATGTTTTAGCTTTTGTGAGCAATGCTGCTATGAACATGGTTACACAAATATCTCTTTGAGACCTTCTTTTCATTTGTCTGGGTATATACACAGAAATGCAATTGCTGGACCACATGGTAAGTCTATCTTCAATTTTTTGAGGGATCATTAAACTGTTTTCCATAGTGGCTATACCATTTACATTCCCAACAGTCCAAAAGAGTTCCAATTTCACCACATCCTTGCCAACACTTGTTATTTTCTGTTTTTGATAGTAGCCATTCTAAAGGGTATGAGGTGGTATGTTAACTGATTTTTGAATGGATTCAGTGGCTCATACCTGTAATCCCAACACTTTGGGGGTCCAAGGCAGGAGGACTGCTTGAGTCAAGGTGTTTGAGACCAGCATGGGCAACAAAGTGAGATCCTATGTCTAAAAACATTAAAATAAAATTAGCCAGGCATGGTGGTACACAGCTGAAGTCCCAGCTACTCAGGAGGCTGAGGTGGGAGAAGTGCTAGAGCCTGAGAGGTCAAAGCTGCAGTGAACCATGATCACACCACTGTACTCCAGCCTAAGCAACAAAGTGAGCCCCTGTCTCAAATACTACTACTACTACTACTACTACTACTACTACTACTACTACTACTACTAGTACTACCACCACCACCACCACCAAAAGAACAAAAACCCTGATTTTTCAGGCCCCACTCCCAAAGCAAAGGATCCTGAAACATTTTTTGTTTCCTTTATTTAAAACAAAAAACCCAAACAGGTGATTCTGATACAATATAACTAAAATCAGGCTTTAAAAACTGACTTCACCATCCCAAGGAGTATCAAGGTGACTAAAGCTCCCCAGAACATACTTTTCTAAAAAACACTGTACTATAATCTAAACTGACAGAAATGGAAGAAAACGTACAGTTGAGGAAAACATAGGACAGATTTCCTCTAAATAAGGATTAATGACTAATAATTAAAACTTAAGGATGCATTGAAGGTTCACAATTAACAGACTACCAAAAATACTCTAAATGGACAAGGAAAAAAAAAATACCAAACACATTTTATTCATTTTGAGATAATGCATGACTGCCTTAAGATAAACAAATAAAATCCTGTATTTTAAGTTCCTTAAAAACAGACTGTGTTTAACACATGTATCACCCATAGTGCTCTGCACCATTAAATGCTTAATATCAGAAAGTATGATACAGTGGGAAGACTTCAAGCTATCAAAGGACTTAGGGCAGAGGTGTCCAATCTTTTGGCTTCCCTGGGCCACACTGGAAGAAGAAGAATTATCTTGGGCCACCCATAAAATACACTAATGATAGCCTGATGAGCTTAAAGAAAAAACTGCCAAAAAAAAAAAAAAAAAAAAAAAACTCATCATGTTTTAAGAAAGTTTATGAATTTGTGTTGGACCACATTCAAAGCTGTCCTGGGCTGCAAGTTAGACCAGCTTGACTTAGGGCTTCATCTCGCTGCTTTCATTCAACAGGTGTGGTCCCTTATACAAGTCATTTAATGTTCCTACCTCTTGTTACTGATGTGTGAAATCATAGTATTGAGTCATCTTCTATGTAACAGTTCTCACTGCAGGAGACTAGGCTGGTTAAAAATCCACTTGTGTATATATGCCCAAAATAAAGAAAACTGAATAATTTGTTAGAAGTTCAGATTCCTGGGGCCCAATTCCAGAGATGCTCTTTCATTAGCCCTCAGAGCTGGGGAAGGCCTGCAGGACCTCTTAATTCTGGGTTTGAGAATCACAGCAGGGGTTACACTGAACAATTTCTAAGGTTTATACTGGCTTTGAAATTCCTCTAATCTATGAATATTTGTGAGGGAAAATGAAACAGAGAGAGAAAAAGGCAATTTTCATCATCTCCTCATCCCCAGAAAAAGCTATTTTTACATTAGGTAAATTTAACAACACAAGATTTTTATTTTCTACTTTGTTGCTGAAATGACAAATAAAGCTTACCAAAACATAAAATCCTTCTACAGCTTTCAAGTTTCTAAAATAAGAAAACAGTTTACAAAAACAAGCCACCTGACTTCTGAAAAGATCAGTAACACTGAATAATCTCTAAGAAAAAAAAAAAGACGACAAATGACTAATATCAAAAATGAAATAGGGGTCATCACTACTCATCCAACAGACATTAAAATGATAATAAAAGTATATTATGATAAGCACAGAATAACTATATGGCCATAAATTGACAACTTACATAAAATGGGCAAAACCACAAACTACCAAAACTGACTAAAGAAGAAACAGAAAATCTATATAGATCTATAATAAGTAAAAAGTCAAATTAAAAAACCTCCCCCAAAAACACCAGGTCCAGATCAGTTCACTGATAAATTCTACCGAACATTTAGGAAAGAAATTATATCAATCTCTCTCATCACTCCCAGAAAACAGAAGCAGAGATAATACTTCCTAACTCATTTTATGAGGTCAGCATCACCCTAATCCTAAAGCAGAAAAAGATATTACAAGAAAGGAAAATGACAGACGAATAGCTCTCATGAACATACATGTAAAAATTCTCAACAAAATATTATTATAGCAAGCTGAATCCATAATATAAAAATTATACGCCAAGACCAAGTGGGATTTGTTCAGCATTTTTAATTAATTTAATCCACTACATCAACTAAAGAAGAAAAATCACATGAGCATATCAATAGATGTAGAAAAAGCATTTGACAAAATCTAACCCTCTTTCATGATAAAACTCTCAGCAAACTAAGAATAGAAAATTTCTTCAACTTGATAAAGAACTTTTACAGAAAACCTACAGTTAATATCACAATTGTAAAAACTAGATGCTTTCCTACTAAGATCAGGAACAAGGCAAGGATGTTCCTTCTCACCACTTCTATTCAACATCATCCTGGAAGTCCTGGCTAATGCAATAAGACAAGAAAAGGAAATAAAAAGTTTACAGATTAGGAAGAAATGAACCTGTCTTTGCCTGTAGATGACAAGACTGTCTATGTAGAAAATTCCAAAGAATTGACTAAAAAAATTCCTGGAACTAATTAGAGAGTACACTAAGGCTGCAGCATACAAAGTTAATATACAAAAGTCAATTGCTTTCCTACAGACCAAAAATGAACACTCAGTATTTGAAATTAAGGAACAATACCATTTACATTAGAACAACAACAAAAAATGACACTTAAGTATCAATCTAACAAAACATGCAGAGGATCTGTATGAGGAAAATCACAAAAGTCTGATGAAGGAAATTTAAAAATGCAGAGATATTCCATGTTCATGGATAGGAAGACATTATTATGTCAATTCTTCTCAAATGTGATATAGATTCAACAATGTCTCAATGAAAATCCCAGTAAGTTATTTTGTTACAATGATGAATTGTTCATACAGACAGACAAGAGCCCCAAAGAGCCAATACGAGAACAAAGAAGAAAGAAGGCAGAGGACTTAGGTTCAAAGCAACTGGTGCTAAAAAAAAAAAAAAAAAAAAAAAAGGCAGAGGACTGACGCTACTTTACTTTAAGACTTACTCTGATGCTATTATAAACAGTATGAATTTAAGAAAAGAGTGGACAAGTAGATCAATGGAACAGAATAGACAGCCCAGATATAGATCACACAAATATAGTTTTTGACAAAAGATCTTTGACAAAGGAGCAAAGGCAATTCAACGGGGCGGGGGGAGTGGGGAGTCTTTTCAACAATGAGTGCTAGAACGGTGACATCCCATATGAAAAAAATGAATCTAGATATAGACCTTACACCCTTCACAAAAATTAATTCAAAACGGATCACAGATCTACATATAAAATGCAGTCTACAAAACTTGTAGAAAATAACACTGGAGAAAATCTCAGGGACCTTGGGTTTGATGATGGGCTTTTAGAAATAATACCAAACACGTAATTCATGAAAGCAAAAAAATTGTTAAGCTGGACTTCATTAAAATTAAGAACTTTTACTCTATGAAAGACACTGTTAGGGAATGAAAAGACAAGGCACAGAGAGGAAGAAAATATGCAAAATACATATCTCTATAGGACATATATCTAAAATATACAAAGAACACTTAAAACTCAACAATAAAACAATCCAATAAAGAAATGGGCAAAGGTCTGAATAGATACTACACTAAAGAAGATATATAAATAATGTCAATCAAATGAAAAGGTGATCAACATCCTATATCATCAGGGAACAGCAAATGACAACAGTGACATAACACCTCGCACCTAGTAAAATGGCTAAAATCCAAAAACTGACAAAACCAAATGATAATAAGGATGCAGGGCAACAGAAACTCATTTACTGTCAGTGGGAATGCAAAACGGTATGGCCACTTTGGAAGGCAGTTTGGCAATTTCTTATAAAACTAAACATATTTACAGCAATTGTGCTCCTAAGTATATACCCAATTGAGCTGAAAACTCACAGCCACACAAAAACCTACACACAAATGTTTAGAGCAGTTTTATTTATAGCTGTGAAACTAGAGGCAATCAAGATGCCTTTTAATAGGTGAATGGATAAACTGTGATATAGCCATATAATAAAACATTATTCAATGATAAAAAGAAATGAGCTATCAAGCAACAAGAAGACAAGAGAGAATCTGAAAAGGTTATGTGTTATATAATTCCAACTATATGACATTCTGGGAAAGGCAAAACTAGAGACAACAAAAAGATCAGTGGTTGCCTGGGATTTGGAAGAATGTACCAGTGAAGTTCGGGGAGTTTTTAGAGTGATGAAACTATTCTGTAGGATACTGTAATCATGGATCCATAATGTTATGCATTTTTCAAAATCCGTAAAACCGTGCAATACAAAGAGCAAACTGTAACTATGAACTTTAATTAATAATAACATCATTAGCTGTAACAAATGTACTAATACAAGATATTAATAGTAGCAGAAAGTGTGTAGGGATAGCATATGAAAATTTTGCTATTGGCTTTTTTGTAAATCTAAAATCGTTCCTTAAAATATGGTTTGTTTTTTAAAAAGCCTAAAATCTTATTTTTCCTTGAGATGCAAATTCATATTTCACCAACTCAAATTACTAGTTTACTAATTATCTGGGTCTAAAACTTCTCAATAGTTAAGGTAGAAACAAATAAAAACCTTCAGTACTGGCCCTCTTACAGATCCCTATTAACTATGGAAGGATATAAAACTAATTCCTTGTAATAATTTACAGCTTCCAAAGACTATTAAAATTATTTGATTACAACGGAAAAACGCTTACTCTATGACAGTCAGTGAAAAAAGTGAAAGCCACAAACACATACATGCATACACAAAGTATAATGCTTTTTTTAAAAAAAGGGAAGAAAATACAACATTTATCTGGGTTAATTATCTTTGGGAGACAGAATTATTAATTTTTTTCTGCAATTAACATTTTACTTTTCATTATAATCAGAGCATGAAAATCAGCTTCTCAAAAAAAAAAAAAGCAGCTTATTTTCTTAGTTTCTATCAGAGAAACAGGAGACCCCGGTTTTTTTTTTTTTTTTTTGAGATGAGTCTCGCTGTCACCCAGGCTGGAGTACAATGGCACGATCTCGGCTCACTGAAACCTCCACCTCCCAGGTTCAAGCAATGCTTCCGCCTCAGCCTCCCAAGTAGCTGGAATTACAGGCGTGCACCACCACAGTCGGCTAATTTTTGTATTTTTAGTAGAGACAGGGTTTCACCATCTTGGCCAGGCTGGTCTTGAACCCCTGACCTTGTGACCCACCCACCTCGGCCTCCCAAAGTGCTGGGATTTCAGGCGTGAGCCACCATGCCCCACTGCAACAGGAGATTTTTTTTTTTTTTTTTTTGAGACGGTGTCTCGCTGTGTCTCCCAGACTGGAGAGCAGTGGTGCAATCTCGGCTCACTGCAAGCTCCGCCTCCCCGGTTCACGCCATTCTCCTGCCTCAGCCTCCCGGGTAGCTGGGACTACAGGCGCCCACAACCACGCCCAGCTAATTTTTTGTATTTTTAGTAGAGATGGGGTTTCACCATGTTAGCCAGGATGGTCTCGATCTCCTGACCTCGTGATCCACCTGCCTCGGCCTCCCAAAGTGCTGGGATTACAGGCGTGAGCCACCACGCCCGGCCAAAACAGAAGATTCTTAAGCCAGTAATGAGAAAACTTTTTCAAACAAAGTCCAATTTTGTGGGTGGTGGAGGGGCAGGGAGGTGGCTTTATTCAACTCCATGGAGGGAGGATTGTGTATTTACTACAACTTTATTTTCTTAATAAGAACAATGTTAGTGAGAAAACAATTCTTTTAATACTAAATGATCTTATTTATAAAGCAACATCATCATCATACAGGCTGCCTTTTCATTCTCTCATCCTTTACATTACTTATTACCTACTTTAGCCTCCTCTAAAACCGTGAAAGGTACAGTAACCTTTTTTTTGTTAACATACAGAGAAAATAAAGCCCACTTGACTGAGGTCCTACGTAGTCCAATTTCATTGAAAGCAAATCTTATTTTTTGTCAGGCACAGTGCTTAGTTGGAAGCTTAGAAATCAATAACTGCCACACACCCTTTCCCAATTTGGGCCTCTCTTTATTCAAACTGTGGAATTATTTTCAAAGATAGGTTGGACTCGCAGCAAACCAGTATACCAACAGGGTTCTCTAGCTCTACTCAGTTAATCCCTAAAACCGAAAGGTCCTGGCTGATCCTCCTATTCTATGTTCTTCTAGTGTATGCGTGCACACACGCATGCATGTGTTTGAAGGGAAGCACTTTATGAACAGCTTGTATTGTTGCCTTAGTGGTTCTCCCTCCAATGTCTTTGATTTATAAAACTCAAAAGGCTCTTTTCAAAGTTGAATCTTAGGCTTTCCCAAAAGCTAAAATTCACTCCCTTTCAATAGAGCTTTTCACTACTCTAGGCAATACAGTAAAATATGAAGTGCGTGCTTGTATTACTCTCATGGTTCCCTTTTCTTCAAGTTTCTCCCTTTGTCTAGCACCTCTTCTCTGACCCATTCATAGTGCTCTTCCATTCATTAATCCTCTGCCAGGCCAAATGAGAAGAGCGCATCATCACAGTTACATACATCTACCTTTTCTATCAGCAGGCAACCTGCCTCTACCCTGCAATTTATCCATTGAAAAAAAAAAAAAAAGAATCCATTATTGATTCTATTACCAACCCCCTCTGAATGGTAATTAATTTCTATGTCTAAAGTGTAGAAATATTTGCAACTTGTAATGATGAACCATGACTGAGAAGCAGTATAAAATAGTTAAACAGGCACACTCTGGAGCCAGATGGTGTGGATTGGAATTCTGACTCTTCTACTTGCTAGCTGCATCACCCTGGGCTCTTTAATGTTAGGTTTAAAACGGGAGAAATATATTAGCTGTCTAAGAAGGCTCCTTTGAGCAGTAATTGGCTTAGTATACAAAAAATGTATGCAAACCGTAACAGGATGTAAATACAGAAGTCAGTAAATGTTATTTTACTATCTTTTACCCATAACTGTGGAAGGAAAGGTTTAGACTTCTTTAAAATGTTCAAGAAATAAACATATGAGAAAATATTTTTATAGGTAGACAGTCCATGGAATTATGTTACTGGGTAAGATGGGAAGGCAAATTTCCTTTAGTCCTTTAAGGTAGGGGAAACAAGATGCTGTAAGGTACTCTCAGGGGAGTGTGGCATCCTTGGAGAATCATTTATGGAGATGTTAGTTGCTAGGTGAATATGCTGAAGGCCTATCTTTGGTAACTCCTCCTAACACAATCAGTCCTGCTGAGTTACCTCAGAGTATCTTCTTTGGGAAGCCCCATAGGAGGGTTCAAAATGCCTGAAGGCCAAGGACCATGCACCCTTTATGACCAATCCTGCTTTTATATTTTGTAATTACACCATGCCTAAAATATGTACCACTGTACATCAAATTTACCTTATTATAGTGCCTTTATTCTCTCCCTGATTTCTTTAACTGTGGTCTTTAATGTATTGCATTGTATTTTACTCTAAGTCACTGCAAATCCCGTTTTTTCTTTTTTTTTTTTGAAAAGTGGAGATAAATAAATGCACATAGCCTGAAGGGGCGTTCTCCTTTAAACTCAGGCTTCTCTTTCATTTATCTCAGACTATCCAGTTACTAGTTTGCTTTTCACACAATGTCTGGCATTACCTTCTTTTTTCCCCTGTAGAGACAAGGTCTCACTATGTTGTCCAAGCCAGTCTCCAACTTCTGGGCTTAAGTGATTCTCCCACGCTGGCCTCCCAAAGTGCTGGGATTACAGGTGTGAGCCACCGTGCCCGGCCTCCTTTCATATCTATTATCTTCTGGGTTTGGAGGCTTCTCCTCCTTCCTGGATTAGTACCCACCCAGACACAACCCTACCATTTCAGCCCCAGTGTCCACACTCACAGCTTTGCCCAAGAATAGGACATGGTTGCAGCTAGTGCACAATCTGAGGAGAAAGGAATATCCTTAGAGCTAGCTGACCTGAATGTGGGTTGCCCTCAGGGGCTGGCCTTGCTCCCTGTCCCTGTCTAATCACCTGAAATTTAGATCCAGCTTCACCTGTAATGTGTTCTCCACAAATCTGACATAATCTGCTTCTGTACCCATGGCATTGTTTTACCAGTCCTTATTTAGTTGAATGTGTGATGTCATCTCACAGAATTTATGCCTAATTTCTTAATACACACCCAATAGTATTTTTTTTTTTTTTTACAAGAAAACGATGTTCCTGGAATACATCCTTTTTACCAAGAAGTCTTACTGTATAAACAAAACAATGCTCTTCATTTGTTCTGAATCTTTCCCAACTCTTTCCAATCAAAGTATGTTTGCCCTGAAAGAACAGGTCAATTACCATTTTTTGCATAATGCAGAGAATATCAAAAGACATTACATTGCCAATGATAATGAGACTGAAGTTGGATGTTAGGCCAGCATCTATTTTAACCATGCTGAAAAACCTAGCGGTATACACAGGTCCACTTTATGTTGGTAAGTGTAATTTTTCTCTTTTCCAATGTAGACTTGACAACAGTCAGCTTTATCAGTCTGAGAAGGAGTCAGCTTCAAGTGTACAGAAGTGTACAGCAGTGTCCACAAACAGGCATTTGCCAGGGCTTAAAATCTTGGAAGCAGACACAAATAGTACATTTCAATTTCCTTTGAGTGCATTCCTCTCCCTGCCTGAGAGATGATAAGAAGTTATTACTCCACCTATCCTTTCTCCTGAACTCTTCTTTCAGTCAAGACAGTCTACTGTTTTGTGTTTGTAAGACTAAGGGAATGAGATGAGGGAAGTAAACTTTCATTTCAAAATAAGAAATGAGAGTCCTGCTATCAAGAACTATTTAACTGAGTTCAAAACTGGATACAAATTAACTTCAGAATATTTAAGAAACAATGTCAGGCCCGTGTGGTGGCTCACGCCTGTAATCGCAACACTTTGGGAGGCCAAGGTGGGCGAATCACGAGGTCAGGAGTCCAAGAGGAGCCCCGGGCGTGGTGGCACGCACCTGTGATCCCAGCTACTCCGGAGGCTGAGGCAGGGGAACTGCTTAAACCCAGAGTGGGGGGCGGGGAATGGTGGAGGTTGTGGTGAGCAGAGATGGTGCCACTGCACTCCAGCCTGGGCAACAGAGGAAGATGCCCTCACAGAGGGGGGCGGTTTGGGGGTGGGAAGAATGTTGAGTTCCTTCATGTTCTACAATTCTGAGATATTTAGTATCAACTGTAAAATGTTAACATATTAAATAAAACCAGTAATAGATCAAATAAAGATACTATTGAAATGTAAACAAAGTTGTTTCCTTAAAAAGTTTGGGTACTGAATTTAATAAAATTATTGAACTCCAAGAGGAATGAAAATTATAACATTTGGGTTGAAGCACTCAAAGTAAATGTGATTTAGTAAAAGTAAAACGGAGGTAGCATTTTTTTCTGCATGTGGTACACAATTGAAGAGTTTTACCATCTTAGGTCATCAAAGACTGCGCCTTCAAGATGCTTCCCACCTGGTAAGGACAGCTCGATGTGTTATGATTCAGTAAGTTCTGCATAAAGCTGATAAGGGTGACTATGGAGAACTGCTACTGAAAGGGATTGGAAGGAACAAGAATGTTTATCTCACTTTCATAACAGATTGGAGTCCACTCCCAACTCCTTCTTGGCACTTTTTGGCCTAAATTAACAGTCGGTGAATAACAGAACTCACCTTTTAATTTCTAACACAGCAGGTTGCTCAATTTCACTGTACGCACTAATAATTTTAGCCTTATATGTGATTCTGTGTACAATTTTTAGTTCAACAAATACTGATGGCTCGAAAATGCCATCGACTATATGCTTCTAATTTCATTAATTCTTTCACTCATTAATTTATTCAGCAAATATTTAACTGCACATCTAACCACATGCTGTAAGTACCGTACTAGGCAGTGAAATTCAAAGAAAAAAAAGTCCCTTCTCTCAGTAAACTTTGCCCAACAGAGGGCAAACAATCACAACTGAAGGTGAGTCAGTGCCACAATGAAAGTATGCACTAGACACAGGAGAGATGGCGCAAACAGTGCCAAGAACAATGCTGAGAGAAGTCAGGAAAAGGCTCCTAAAGGTAATCCTAGAGGCAAGCTGTATTTTTAATAAGTGAAGAAGTAAAAGGCTATGTGAAGACATAACAAAATACGGCATAACTCAAAGAGCTACAGACACCTCATTACTAATGTAGCTTAAAGCATGATGGGTTAAAGAAATTAGGAAGGAAAAGTGTATTGAGACTACACTCTGGGACTGTACTAGATAATAAAAATACTAAAGTACCATGAGATGGAGCCCCTGCTCCCGAGGAGCTTACAGTGTGGAGGAGGAAAAAGACCCTCAAACAGTTCATTTCAATAAGGTTGGTGTCACAATGGAAGAACACATAGGGAAACATGGCTGGACAGGCACAAAGGAGTGCCTTACATATCACACAAAGAAGTTAAATTTTATCCTACAGTCAACAGTCACTGAAAATTTTGAAATGGATAGTAACTACAGTAGTGGCAGTGGATGATGGTTTGGAAGGTATAAAGACTAAGGCAATAAGGAGGCTTCTGCCAAAGCCCAGGCAAGTATGTGATGAACCTGAACAAGGCTACCTTACTGTGGCAATTTTACAATGTTTTTTTCTAGCCAAGTGAATGGGGATTCTCTCTAATCTATCATTAAAAGAAGAAAAGTAAAAATTCAGAGTGAAATTTTCTGAAACTCCTTAAAGGCATAGCAAAAAGTTACATTAAAAAAATTTTTTTAACTTTCCTTGAAAAAAATCAGTAACACTATGAGTTTAAAATTTAGTACAGATAATCTTAAGTCCAATAAGCAAATTGTGAAATATCAAATTGATGGAAAATTGTACATGCATTTTTAATGAGATACCATATATAAAAATCTGAGAAACTTAAAATATGACTAGAAACGCAGAATATTGTGTGTGCAGTAAGATACTGTATAGTATGCAGTATATACTGACAAGCTAAAAGAAAAAATGAAAGGTAACTTTCTATTATTTTTATTCTGTTTTTTATAATAACAGAATAAAATGAAATGAAAAAAACCAACACAAGAATAATGTTTATTGTAGTCAGTGGGCCTGACCCACATGAGTTACACTAGATTTTTAGTTCTTGGTTTCCTAAAATGGTTTTTACAAACGGTCTTCCTGTCTAACTCCAATATTATCAAAATACAAAATAATTGATACTTTGGCTTAAGAGAGATCCTTAAAATTCCTACTATGAATAGTTAGCTCCTTCCTGACTGATAGAGGTAAAGGCAAATTCAAAAAGCTAATGGGACTCAAAGCCAAAGATTACACAGGAGAAAAAAAATAAATAATTTTTGCGTGTGTGTTTCTCTAGACTATTTCAGAGAAGAGAAATCTGTGGAAAATGGCTGTACCACCAAAAGACTTTCTAAAGCCATTTTAAAACAATTCAGTCAACAAACACATCATTTATGGATCATCTATAAGCCAAGCACTTTACTCTGAAGACACAAGAGAAAATAAAATATGTAGTTCCTGCCCTCAAGGAGCTCACAGTCTAAAGGGAGAGAAAGAATGGTTACAAATAATTGCAATAAAGTATGGTGAGTCCTCTACCAGAAGTATGTAAAAGATACTATGATAAGCAAAGAAGACAGGTAGAGTGAGAAAAGTCAAGGTGGCTTTCATAAGGGAGTTAAGTCTTTAATGAGCTATAAGAAGGAAAAGAAGACTTCAATAGCATATGCAAGGAAATGTTAAATATGAAAGAAGGTCAATGTGGGTAATTTTTGTAGTCCCTATGGTACACAGAGTGAAGGGAAAAGCAAAAATAAATGAGATTAAAGGAGAAAGCAGGGAACAAATTACAAGGGACCTAATATTCATACTAGAGAATATGACTATTATTGAATTCTAGCAAATCTAAACTGCCAAGACACAACATTACTATATGCACCATAAGAAAGAAAAAAGCTTTATGTTTGAGTCTTAATATTAGAATAGAATACTACAGAATAAAGCTACATTACCAAAGGGCTATGCCCTCAGTGTAAGATTAAAGAAATAAATTAGCTATGCAGAAAGGGAAAGCAAGGAATTTTGTATTTCTCAACTTGCCCTTAGGTAGAAAGGGGAAGCAAAAATTCTTCCCCGAGAACTGAACCTTGAGCAGATCTGCGGCCTAAATTAAAGCTAACACTGTGGTCCAAAAACAAACAAACAAAACAAACGAGCAAAAACTTTAATGTGGTCTCCGGTTGGTAGTATCCCCAAATGCCTGGCAGAAACAAATGAAAATTCTCTTTATAAGAACAAGACTTCAATCCTGAACAACAGCAATTTAAGATGCAATTTCACTGCAAAGATGAAAACAGTGCATCTTAGAATCAATGAAAAACACTCTATCTTATAGTCAGTCTTAAAGCTGGTCATGTTTCAGTATTACATGGGGAACTCTTTAAAAATACAAATCACCAGACTTCACACCCAGAGATTCTCATACAGGTAGGTTGTCAGACAGGTGGGTACTTCAGGTAGGCGGGATGTTGAGCCTTGGAATCTCTATTTTAATAAGCTATCCAACATTTCCTTTTTACACACCTGACAAGATAACAAGACACTAGCAAATGTCTGAGGAATCAGCTGAAAAATCCTACTCTAGAAGTTTTTGTGGAGAGAAACTAGATTAGAAGAGTACAGGGACAGGAGATACAGGATAGTAAATGTAACAGGAGATTGTTAAAAGTCTTCACGCTAGAGGTGGTGATCATTTAAATACTAACAGTGGGAGAAAAGTAAGAGTATTAAGGAGGCAAAACTACACAGAATTCTTTAATAAAAACTATATGAAAGTAAAGGCATTAGATCTAATTCTGAAAAATTCCAGAAGACTAACCCTACTCCTGGGCATTAGAGCCACTGGGACTTTAAAAGTAAATCTTGGGTGGGCGCGGTGGCTCACACCTGTAATCCCAGCACTTTGGGAGGCCGAGGTAGGCGGATCAACTGAGGTCAGGAGTTTGAGACCAGCCTGGCCAACATGGCAAAACCCCATCTCTACTAAAAATACAAAAATTAGCTGGGTGTGGTGGCACGTGCCCGTAATCCCAACTACTCAGGATGCCGAAGCAGGAGAATTGCTTAAACCCGGAAGGCAGATACTGCAGTGAGCCAAGATCACGCCACTGCACTCCAGCCTGGGTGACAGAGAGACTCTGTCTCAAAAAAAAAAAAAAGGAAAATCTCATCCGGGTATAGTAATCCACCACCTTTTAGCTGTGTAATAAAGTGTAAGTGCTATACAAAACCCTATACTACATAAATATCAAATGTTCCAAATGTTACTTAAAACTCAAAATGATTTCCAAATTCAGATGTAAGCACAGAGGGATTTTATTCTTTAATGTTTAACACTTCTATTAATCAGTGTGTATGAATTTAAAAATCAGAATTTCTTTAGGCAAAAGAAAAGATTTCCACTGGTTGATAAATTTAAAGTACAAACAGAAAACAATGAATTAACAAACTTACGCTGAATATGAATGAACTGTTTTGGCTGTTTAAACTCTCCTTTGTACAAGCGATTGTAATAGTTGACGTTGCTCTCTGCCTCAGGAACAGGAATGACCATGCTCTCTTTTTTTTCTCTAAACACTTGCTGTGCTGAAATTGCTCGCTGTAAATGATGTTCCTGGAAAATGTAAAGTAGGCAACATAAGTTGTTTTGGTAATACTAATCAATGCATAATTTTATATAAAAGTTACTTTGTTTAATAATCGCAAAGTGCTTTAAGAATCAATTATAAATAGTTCCTTTGCCAAAGACCTATACATACATTGCCATAATTCTCTCTTAATACTTGTGGCTCATACTGATAACACCTCAGATTATTACAATTTTCGTTAAGTAGAATTTTTTTTAAAAATTAAATGTACATTCAGAAACTAGAATATAAAATTTCAATTACAAAAAATTAATGTTTGCTAAATTAATTGAGGTGTTTGTCACCACTACTAGATGAAAGAAAAATTCCAAGTTACAGGAAATAAATTTATATCACAGATTTTAAGTATCTTCTGCATTTATGTACTTCAAACTTTAACAGTGCAAAATTCTGAATAATTCAAAGAAAGATAAAATTACATTCAACAAATTTTATTACTACCAGGGCAGAAAATATTTTTAAATAAAGGTTAAATGAACAGTTCCTATAACATATATCCAGTTTCTAATCACTTCATTACTTCCGCAACTTACTGAAATTGCCTCCTAAATCGAATTTTCCCCCACAGTGGCCCATTCCCAATAAAGCAGTTTTACATTTTGGAAGGTAAATCGTGTCATGTCACCCACCCCATAAAGGATTTCTGATCTCCATCCTATTCAGAGTAAAGGTTAAAAATCACTCAATGGCTGGGCGCGGTGGCTCACGCCTGTAATCCCAGCACTTTGGGAGGCCAAGACGGGTGGATCACGAGGTCAGGAGATTGAGATCATCCCGGCTAACACGGTGACACCCCGCCTCTAGTAAAAATACAAAAAAATTAGCTGGGTGTAGTGGCGGGCGCCTGTAGTCCCAGCTACTCGGGAGGCTGAGGCAGGAGAACGGCGTGAATCCAGAAGGCGGAACTTGCAGAGAGCCGAGATCGCACCACTGGACTCCAGTATGGGTAACTGAGCGAGACTCCGACTCAAAAAAAAAAAAAAAAAAAAAATTCACTTAATGACCTACCAGACTCTGCATCTCTCTTATCTCATTTCCGACCTCTCTCCTCTACAATCTTTAATTCTAGCCACACTGATGTTGCTGTTTCTATATATCCAAATGGTCTGCTTTCAAAATTGCTTCCAGTCTTATCTCAGCAGAGAGGCCTTCCGTGACTTTTTTTTTTTATCTAAAAGAGTACTCCTCCTCTAGCACTCCTTCCCTGTTTTACTTTCCTCCATACCTTTTCTGTTTTACCTTCTTCCATACCACTATGCAACATCTAACAGAGTAAAGATCTCATTTGTTTACTGCCCATCTCCCCCTAGCATAAAGTAAGTTCCAATGATTTTTGCTTGCTTTGTTAATTTCTTATCCCTACTGCCTAGTACAATGGCCAAAATATAGAAGCTGCTTAATATACATTAACTGAATGAATAAATGAAATCTTTACTGGATTCTTACTACATGTCAGGCTATGCAAAATACACCTAAAGAAACTGAGGCATAAGGATATTTCACAAGTTGTTGAAGGTCAAACAGCTCTAAGTAACAAAACAGAAATACAATCCAGGATATACATATATATGCAAAGCCAAATTCTTAATCCTAAGATATTACACCATTTTTTTGGAAGTTCTATAAAGTCCAAGAAATTAGAAGTTATTAATTTCATTCAAGCCTTTAGGGTATGTGAAATGTTATTATACAAAAGGAATTAGTGCAGTGATCCAAAAAGAAAAGTTTCATTCAGTAAGACATAAATAAAATTAAACTGAAGGTCCATTCTATGCAAAATACACAGATTAGTTTGATTATAACCAGTACTTTTAAAGGAAGGTAAGATGATAAGAGGGGGATAGATATCAAATAATGAGAAAAGAATTACATTAATTTCATGATCTTCTGCCAGTAATTACTGTTAAAGAAAGCAGAGAGACAGAGATATAAAAACAAATGGGAAAGAAAAGAAATACAATATGAGGAAGTGGGCCAACAAGTTTCTATGCCACAGACAAGTGAACAGTAAGCCCGGGCAGCTACTGGGACTCCTACAATAAGCATCAAGTTTTGTCAGATCCAATCAAGTCATACCTGCTTTTCCCCAAATAATCATCTATACTACATCACAGTCAGTATCTCTTTGGCATTTTGTCAGACTAAGTTAAATCAAGAAAGCACAAGCATATTTAAGAAAAATGTCGTGAAATTTAGCTAAGGAACAGAAGTCTAGGAATAACTAAGTAAACTTAAAAAGAAGCAGAAAATGTAGCATGAGAACAGAGACCTGCCTACTAGAAATCACAAAATATTATAAAGCCACATTTTCTACTCCTTTTTAAGCTCACTAAGTGCCACTCTAGTGAACACACAAATAATAATGAAGCGAAACAGCCTTATTGCTGAGGCGGAGAAAGTTTCAGTGGTCTGGATAGAAAATCAAACCAGCCACAACTTTCCCATAAGCCAAAGCCTAATCCAGGGCAAGGCACTAACTCTCTTCAATTCTATGAAGGCTAAGAGAGGTGAAAAAGCTACAGGAAAAAAGTTAGAAGATTGTAGAGACTGGCTCATGAGATTGAAGGCAAAAATCCATCTCCATAACATAAAAGCGCAAGGTGAGACAGCAAGTGCTGATGGAGAAGCATCAGCAAGTGATCCAGAAGATCTAGTCATGATCAGTGATGAAGGTGGCTACAATGAACAACAGATTTTCAGTGTAGGTGAAACAGCTTTCTACTGGAAGAAGCTGCCATCTAGGACTTTTATAGCTACAGAGGAAAAGTCAATGCCTGGTTTCAAAGCTTCAAAGAACAGACTGACTCTCTTGTTAGGGGCTAATCAGCTGGTGATGTTAACTGCAGCCAATGCTCACTTACCATTCCAAAAATCCTAAGGCCCTCATGAATATGGTAAATCTACTCTGCCTGTGCTCTACAGGTTTACTAAATATTCTAAGCTAACTTAGATTATTTAAGTTATTTTATTACTTAATTACTAAATATTCTAAGCTAACTTAGAACATTTAAGTTATTTTTTCCCCCAAGCAGTAGCTTCCATAGCAGTAGCTCGGGGGGAAAAAAATACATATATTTTTAAAAATACAACTACTCAACAATGTATACGGTCACCCAAGAAGTCTGATGGCGATGAACAAGGAGATTAATGCTATTTTCATGCCTGCTAAGACAACATTCATTCTGCAGTCCATGGATAAAAAGTAATTTTGACTTCCAAGTTTTTATTTAAGAAATACATTTTGTAAGGCAATAGCTGCCATAGATAGTGATTCCTCTGATGGATCTGAGCAAAGTAAACTGAAAACCTTCTGAAAAGGATTCACTATTCTAGATGTCATTAAGAAGATTCATGATTCATAGAAAGAGGTCAAAATGCCCACATTAATAGGAGTTTGAAAGGAGGGAATTCTAATCCTCATGGATGACTTTGAGGAGTTCAAGACTTCAGTAAAGGAAGTAACTGAAGATGTAGTGGAAATGGCAAGAAAACTAGAATTAGAAGTGGAGCCTGCTTAGAATATGTGACTGAATTGTAGCAAATTCATAAAACTTGAACAGATGAAGAGTTGTTTCTTACTGATGAGCAAAGAAGTGGTTTCTTGAGATGGAATTTACTGCAGGTGAAGATGCTGTGAACATTGCTGAACTGACAACAAAGGATTTGAACATTATGCAAAGTGATAAGCAGCAGCAGGGTTTGAGAATGCAATTTTGAAAAAAGTTCCACTGTGGGTAAAATGTTATCAAACAGCATCACATGCTACAATAAATTCTTTCATGAAAGAGTCAACTGATGCAGCAAACTTCACTATTGTCTTACTATAAGAAACTTCCACAGCCACCTAACCTTTAGCAAACATTACCCTGATCAGTCTAGCCATTAACATCAAGGCAAGACCCTCCAACAGTAAAAATATTGTGAATAACTGAAAGCTCAGATGACTGTTAGCAAGCATTTTTTAGCAATGAGGCATTTTAAAATTAAGGAATGTATATATTTTAGACAGTGCTAGTGCATACGTAAATAGACCACAGTATAGTATAAGCATAACTTTTATATGCACTGTGAAACCAAAATATTCATGTAACTTGCTTTGTTGTGACACTTGCTTTATTGTGGTGGCCTGGAACCAAACCTACAATATCTGTATGTATCTAAACATGTTAAGTAAAACCATAGACAGAAGAAAACAAAGAGAAATATCTTTCTGCTATAAGAGCAGAGAACTTCTTCAGAAGTATGAACAACAAAGCAAAAAAAAAAAAAAAGAAATCTATTACATTAAAATTAAAAATTTTTGTTCAATAAAGGACACCATGGACAAAGTTAATAAATTTATGACAAAATGGTATGTTATTTTAAATGTCTGAAATCTATAAATGATTACTATCTAGAACATATAAGAAACTCCTGCAAATTAACAGGAAAAGTAACCCTAACGGAATGGGTAAAAGATACAAATAGGCAATTTACAGAAGAGAAAACCCAAAAGGCTAACAAGTATGTGAAGAGATGTGCAAATTCATTAATAATCAGAAAAACACAAGTTTAAAAACTTTTATGAAATGATTTATACTGATTAAGCTGGCAAAAATAAAAAACTAAAATAATGCCAAGTGTTGGCAAGGATATGAGGATACAAATTCCTGCATGCATGACTATGGAAGCACAGACTTTCTACCACTCCAGAGAGCAACGTGATTAATTACTCAAACTGAATCTGCATAATCTATGAACCTGCAACTCCTGTCTTGAAATATATAACCCCAAGAAAACCTCACACAGGTATGTAAGTAGGTATATTCACTGAAATGATACCTGCTGTGGAGGAAAATCTGGGGCAATGTGGGTATCTATGAGTGGGAGAGTAGGGAAGTAAAATGTGGTAGATGCTCACCATGAATATTACAAAACAGTTGGTATCAACAGTCCAGATGCATATAAAATGTGATGCAGCTTAGCAGCACTGTTACATGTAGAAGAATGAAGCTGGATCCTCAGCTTTCACCTTATACAAAAACCAACTGATCTGAAACCATAGAAATTCTAGAACATAACATCGGAAAAACTCTTCTAGACACTGGCTTAGGCAAAGAGTTCATGACCAAGAACCCAAATGCAAATGCAACAAAGATAAATCAATGGGACCTAATTAAACTAAAAAGATTCTGCACAGCAAAAGAAATAATCAGCAGGGTAGAGACAACCCACAGAGTGGGAGAAAATATCTGCAAACTATGCATCCAACAAAGAAGTAATATTCAGAATCTACAAGGAACTCAAACAAGTCAGCAAGAAAAAAAACAAACAATCCCATCAAAAAGTGGGCAAAGGACAAGAATGGACAATTGTCCAAAGAAGATATACAAATGGCCAACAAACAATGAAAAAATGCTCAACATCACTAATTGTCAGGGAAATGCAAATCAAAACTGCAATGAGATACCACCTTACTCTGCAAGAATGGCCGTTAATTTAAAAATTAAAAAGTAATGATGTTGGTGTAGATGTGGTAAAAACGAACACTTTTACACTGCTGGTGGGAATGTAAACTAGTACAACCTCTATGGAAAAACAGTATGGAGATTCGTTAAAGAACTAAAATTAGATCTGATCCAGTAATCCCACTACTAGGTATCTACCCAAAGGAAAAGAAGTCATTATATGAAACTTGCACATGTTTATAGCAGTACAATTCCCAATTGCAAAAATATGAAACCAGCCTAAATGCTCATCAACTAAGGAGTGAATGTGGTGTATATATACCATGGAATACTACTCAGGCATAAAAAGGAATGAAATAATCACATTCGCAGCAACCTGGATGGAGCTGAAGACCATTATTCTAAATGAAGTAACTCAGGAATGGAAAACCAAACATCACATGTTATTATTTATAAGTGGGAGCTAAGCTATGAGGACACAAAGGCATAAGAATGATATAATGGGCCAGGTGTGGTGGCTCACAGCTGTAATCCCAGCACTTTGAGAGGCTGAGGCGGGCGGATCACCAGATCAGGAGATCAAGACAATCCTGGCTAACATGGTGAAACTCCATCTCTACTAAAATTACAAAAATTAGCCGGCAGTGTTGGTGCATGCCTGTAGTACCAGCTACTTGGGAGGCTGAGGCAGGAGAATCACTTGAACCCGGGAGGCAGAGGCTGCAGTGAGCCGAGATCACGCCACTGCACTCCAGCTTGCGCAACACAGCGAGACTCCATCTCAAAAAAAAAAAAAAAAGAATGATACAATGGACTTTGGAGACTCAGCAGGAAGGATGAGAGGGGATTGGGGTATAAAAGACTAGACACTGGGTACAATGTACATTGCTCAGGTGATGGGTGCATCAAAATCTCAGAAATCACCACTAAAAAACTTTTCCAAGCAACCAAACACTACCTGTTTCCCCAAAGCTATTGAAATAAAAAAAATTTTTTTAAGATCCTTGTGATATATTTTGTGAATAAGGAAAAAAAAAAAGCAGTGTTAATTCAGAAAACTTGTAAGAAACAGAATCAGATATAACATGTGATTTCTATAAATTAAAAGGAAATGTACATAAAACAGTATAGATTTTGCCAGAAGAGACACATTAAACATATTAGTTGGTTGCCTGAGAGGGTAGAGAGGAGAATGGGAGTAGCAAAGAGAGAGAGAACAGAATAAATAAAGGAAACCAGAGAGGCGTCTGGCAATATTCTTTCAAATTCAGGCCGTACTGGACTGCAGTGTCAGAGACAAAACAAGATTGGCCACATGTGATTAACTGCAGAAGACGAACACACAGATTCATTATACTATTTTCTCTACTTTTGTGTATGTTTAATTCCATAATAAAAATGGAAATAGAGTGAGAGGAGGGGAGGAGAGGAAAAGAGAAGGTTCTTTTAGAAACCAATGGTAACAATGTACCATAAAACTGAGGTATATGAATAACTCGACTCTCTGCAACTTTCTTCCCAAAAAAAACACAACTTTATATAATAATAAGATTATGTATTAGACAGTTTTCAAAACATATTTAGTTTTAAAACTGAACAAGGGTTTTCGTGTGCACTCAACGTACCCCAGTAACCACAGATCAAAAACACAACTCATTAATTAGTGGAGATAAAGGCTTATGAATACTGGTAATAATTTTATAAACATAAAATGACAAGATAGAGAGGATGTGGAGAAATAGGAACACTTTTACACTGTTGGTGGGACTGTAAACTAGTTCAACCATTGTGGAAGACAGTGTGGTGATTCTTCAAGGATCTAGAACTAGAAATACCATTTGAACCCAGCCATCCCATTACTGTGTATATACCCAAAGGATTATAAATCATGCTACTATAAAGACACATGCACACGTATGTTTATTGCGGCACTATTCACAGTAGCAAAGACCTGGAACCAACCCAAATGTCCATCAATGATAGACTGGATTAAGCAAATGTGGCACATATACACCATAGAATACTATGCAGCCATAAAAAAGGATGAGTTCATGTCCTTTGCAGGGACATAGATGAAGCTGGAAACCATCATTCTGAGCAAACTCACAAGGACAAAAAACCAAATATCACATGTTCTCACTCATAGGTGGGAACTGAATAATGAGAACACTTGGACACAAGACGGGGAACATCATACCCTGGAGCCTGTCGTGGGGTAGGGGGAGGGATAGCATTAGGAGAAATATCCAAAGTAAATGACAAGTTAATGGGTGCAGCACACCAACATGGCACATGTATACCTATGTAACAAACCTGCACGTTGTGCACATGTACCCTAGAACTTAAAGTATAATGAAAGAAAGAGGAAAGAAAGAAAGAGGGGAGAGGAGCGGAGGGAGGGGAGGGGAGGGGAGGGGAGGGGAGGGGAGGGGAGGGGAGGGGAGGGGAGGGAAGGGAAGGGAAAAGAAACCTAACCCGTCATTTCACCCCATGTTTTTCAAACTGCACCCACTAACAGGTCAGTCGGCAATTTTTTTAAAAGAAAAGAAAAAAATCAGAGAGTACTGAACGTAGAAAGTTATTTCAGTCATATATGTTTGTAAAATGTTTTTTATTGTCGATCACAGTCAAACTTTTTTTAAGAAAACCCTAATATATTCAAACTACTGATTTGTGTTTTGATAAGGTCTTACTGCCTGTAACAAAATTAAACAAATGTAGCCTTTGAGAGGTTGGTAAACTCTGAAACAGCAACATGAATTACTATTTCTCCTACCTGCCACTCTCTACACAGCCTCCTCCCTCAATAACAATCCCCTACTTCTCCTAAATAAACCCTTCTGGTCCACATTTAAAATGTCACTTCTTCAGTGAAATCTGACCACCCTAAGTGGAAAAAAAAAAAATCCCTTTTATCAGTTCTCAGAAACAAACACCTTTCCAGCGTAGGCTAAGACATGGACCTTCATATCTGTTTTTGTAAACATGTGATTTCTGCCTTCTTCTTCCACTGGACTGTGGGGCAAGACAGTGTGTCTGTTTTGCATACACCACTTTGTCCCCAATGCCTGGCACACCCTAAGCTCATGGAGCTTCTACATCGTACTAAAGAAAAAGGTAGGTTGCCCACCATCTATAGGATAAAGTCTCATTTTTTGAGCTTGACAAACATGTCTCATCTGAACCAGTGCAACCTATCATTCCAGCACCATATCCCTCCCAAACATCCTTCTCTAGAATTACAGCAAACTTCTTGCTATTCCCCAGTAACAGCATACTGTTTTATGCTTTTGTTTCTTTATATACTGGTCCTCTCTGAATACAACTTCTACTTCCTATTCCCTGAGTTCACACACATCTTCTCACTCACTATGCCTAGTCTTCAAATTCATGAAAATCTCCAGCTTCTCGACCTTTCCATTTTCTTCATCAAATTTCCTTACAGCTCTCATTTCTTCACTCACGTCTAGAATACATGGTTCATATGACTCATCTTACCTCAATGCCATCAATTTCTCTGTCAATTTCATTCTACGTTTATAGTGACCAAGTTGGCTCAACAAATATTTCAGGGTCCTTAAGCACCACAGAGGCTTTCTAAGTGAACATTTTTCAACCTCCAAATGAAATGAATATCCGGCCTCAAGATACAGAAGTGCACTAGAGTAAAAGAAACTAGATGGCTGAATATGCTACAATGCATGAATTAAAAATTATTTATCAGTAGGCATCATTTCTATACGCTTGGGAACACCTATTAAACACCGGATATTATCCTGTTATTGAGAACGTTAAATGAGAAATAGTCTCTGCCATTAAGAAACTTATCTAGTCAAGAGAGAGAGATTGAAGTAGGCAATCATGTTTGAACTTGACAAGCACGTCCAATCTCAACTAGTCAAACCACTCATCTTGGAAGGTTAGGGAAAGATGCCCAAAGTAAGTAAAATCTAAACTGTGACTTTTAGGAACAACAGGGACTTAGCAGGGCAAAAGAGGAAATAAACAAATAAGCGAGGCAGAGAAAACATTATGTCCAAAATGAACAAAGGTCCAGAAATAGTAAAAAATAAAAAGGCAAGTACTTGAGAAAAGGGCTTCCAGTGCCAGGCAGAAATACATTTTTCTTAATAGGGCAGAATCCCAAGTTGGAGCACCAAATACATTTTCCCATTCAAGTATTACTACAAATTTAGTTAGAATCTATTAGTAGTAAAAACGTTTGCCAGGAGCAGTGGCTGATGTCTATAATACCAACACTTTGGGAGGCAAGGCAGGAGGATCGCTTGAGCTTAGGAGATCAAGACCATCTTGGGCAACACGGTGAGACCTCGTCTCCATAAAAAATTTAAAAATTAGCTGGATGTGGTGGCTCACATCTGAGGTCCTAGTTACTTGGGAGGTTGAGACAAGACGATCATTTGAGCGAGGAACGGGAGGGTGCAGTGAGCTGTGACTGCACCACTGTACTCCAGCCTGGGAGATATATATAGCAAGACCCTTTCTCTCTCAAAAAACAAACTTTTGCACTAAGACGGCGAGATTCACACACCTACAACAACAAAAGACATCAAGGAACTAGGAAGCCAAGCCTGGAATCAGTAATTCCTAACGATTTAAGCCCATGTTTTCCTATACTTTTGTCACATCTCACCTTGCTGGTCACAGAAAGTGATGAAATATACAATGTCACCTTGCAGTTATGTAATGTTTTACAGTTCTCAGAGAGCCTCTGATCATATGCTTATTAGGTCCTCACAATCTTGGGATGTATTGGTAGATATTTATATTGTTTTATAAATGAGACTCAAGAAACAAGTGATTTGCTCTTAGTTATGGCATCATTTTACAAGATAATCAAATTTAAAGACTCTGATTCCAGGGTTCTTTAACTACTCCATCCTTACTAGAGAAGAGTGTTAAAGATGAAAAACCTGTCCTGGTAATGCTGATGATCTACAGATATGGGTAATAAGAAGAAACTGAGCTAAATGGCAGCATATTTATTTAAAGAGATTCTTTGGATACATACTTCACTTTCCCCAAAGTACAAAACATTTTTAGATACTATCCAATTATCAAAATATATATTTAATATATGAGGATTCAATATCATTTTGTTTTAGTGACAGGGTCTCACTCTGTCACCCAGGCTGGGGTGCAGTGGCATGATCATAGTGCATTGTAACCTCAAATTCCTAGGCTCGAGTGGTCTTCTCGCCTTAGCCAGGTGCATACCACCACACCTAGATAATTTTAAACATTTTTTAAAGATGGAGTCTCACTATGTTGCCCAAGTTGGTCTTGAACTCCTGGCCTTAAGCAATTAGCCTACCTCAGCTTCCCAAAGTGTTGGGATTACAAGCATGAGCCAGCATGCTGGATGCTGGCCTTATTTTATTTTAATTTTATAAATGAGAACATTTTTAAACAGATCACAGATGACTCTCTTCTTGTTAACAAAGTTGGCAGATGACGGGGCTGAAACCAGAAATTAAGGAGCCAGATCAAGACATCCTCCCTCAATTTAACTTGTAGACCAAATTTAGCTCTAAAAATAAATCCCATCTTCATTTCTTTCACCAAATTATGAGACAGTCTCTCAAACCAAAAACAAAAAAACAAAAAAAAAAAAAAAACAAGAAAATACAGTAATATCATTTCTAGAGGACCGTGCTTTGTAAAATAAATGTAACTAGTTGTAAACACATAGAATCCTGGAAGTAGGTACCAGAGTTTTGGTTTGTCTTTTTTGGGGAAAGAGTAGACAGAGGTAATATCAATCCTTGTTACATCGTTACATGCTGCATTATACTTTGGTAGGTTACTAGGCTTTTAAAAATAACTAAAACTCAAGCACAGGCACTACTTGATTTTCTTTCCTTTAAAAAGATACCCCTTTGACCCACCAACTCTATTTATGGAATTCACCCTCCCCAAAAAAGTGGGTAATAATGGCTGTATAAAAATGGTCATCATGGCACTGTTTATAAGACAAAAAGACAGAGACAGAGAGCACCTAAATGTCAATGAAGAGGGAATTACTTATGTAAATCACACTATGCACATAAGATTGAACTCTTGCTTAGGCAGCAGTAAAAAAACAACATAACTTAGATCTCTACTTAAAAAAATAACTAGGATATGAAGTAAACAAGCAGGTTATAAAATAACATGAGCAAATATAAATAAATATATATGCAGAGAAAGGAGCCTAGTGAATAGAATATACCACAAAATGCTAACTAATCAGTGATTGTTATTTTTTTCTGTGTGCCCTTTGTATTTTCTAAATCTTCTGTAGTAAATCTGTATTACTTTTGTAAGTTTTTTATGTTGTAAAAATACTGCATTTTAATTGAAACATCTCTCCACCAAGATACACAAAATCATTTCTTATAGCTACTTTGACATTCTGAAAAATCTTTTTGAAAACTACTATAATTATGCTTAAGCATTTTTCTGAGTTTCTGTAAAGGCACTATACACTTTCTACTTTTTATTTTCCCCTGAAAACATGAAATTACATGGTAAATAAAGCAGACTTTAAAAAAAAAAAACAACAGAAACTAAGAAATTCATGATTTTTAGTCATACACAATGAGCACCAGGACGCAGAGAAGAAGTATGTTGTTGCTGTTGCTGTTGTTTTTCTTTTGGGGACGAATGAACTAAGGTTCTATGGCCACACTGGTAGAAATCAACAAGAATGAAATTTGAATCCTTACTTGTCTGGCGCTTTTCCATCTTACCAAGTTCATGCCCCAACTTACTGGCTTTCAGGATTTATCCACTGAATTAGGATACATACAGAACCAAAGATTATTCATTGCTATTTTAAAACTCCCAACTAAAGATAGCTGACTGAATGCCTATACTTATATACTCTACTGCCTTATAATGTAAACTTATTAGTAATGGACTAAAAAACGTATAAAGCCACAATGACAAAGAGAATGAGATAAGCCATCAGCACAAGAGTGCAGTAAAACTCTGGGAAACTAAAATTGAAAAGAGCAGGAGAAATGGAAGAAAAAGAAAAAAAATCTCAGAAATAAAGACTACAATTATTAGAAGCCCAATGAAAATTATATCCTAAAAAAACCTAAAAGTGTGCTGTATAATACTGGGCCCATTTGTCCCACAGAAAACCAGGGATGATAGGGATTTACGAACACCAGCTAGAAAGAGCTAGAATGAGAAAAGCACTTCCTTGCCTACTTGCTGAAAGCCCATCATTCTACACAGATAGAAAAGGGTGCCACTGAACTAAGAATGTTGTGAATACCTCAAATCCAAAAAAATGAACAGAAGAAAATTTAATAAATCTATTCAATTATCTTAAAACGAGAAGACAAGATTCAGCTATATCTCTACTGATGAACAACTCTTATTCTGGGGAGGGGAGAAAAAAGAAATGTTCAAGAAAAATGCTCCAAACCTAACACACTCAAAAGTAGCATTTAGGGATATGAAAATTAAAAAATCACCTGAAATATGAAAAGCTCCAAAAATAAGAACATAAAAGGCAGGGGTAGGAAGACCTAGAAAGAAATCTGAAGAGTTGATTAAACTCATGAATGGAAGAAAAAGAAAAAAAACTCAAAAATAAAGACCACAATTATTAGAAGCCCCATGAAAATTATATCCCAAAAAACCTTTAAGTGTGCTGTATAAAGCTGGTCAAACACCCAGCTGAATGAAAATTAGATAAAGAGAAATAAAATGAGTAAGACAGAAGGTGGTAAGCAGAATGTACAACAGGCAAAGAAGGAATGACAGTCATATAATTAGAGTTCCTAAAGAACAAAACAATGCAACAGAACTAATATTTAAAACTATATTCCAGAAAACCTTCTAGGAACAAAAGACTACGAAGTTACATACCAATGAAAGGAGCAAGATGGAGGATGAGTAAGCCCCATACCTCATTCCCACACAAACATACTGACTGCACAATATACAGTCCAAAAAGGCTTAAGAAATCCAGAAAGCAGTTCAGAAATGGTAGTACCCCAGGCAAGCTCAAAGCCAAGAACATGTGCATTGAAATGGGTTTAAAAGGCCATAAGCCCTTCCCCCAAGCCAGCACACATCAACACTATTGGGAGAAAAAGCACAATTTATGGCTTCTTCCTCAGGAAAGAAAGAGATGAGTGAAACCTATATCCAACATTCTGGCTTTTCAGGAGTCTGCCTGATGGACTGGTATACTTTGGATAGCTGGGGTCCAAACAGAATTGGGCTCAGCAACATTGTGCAGCACCAGAGAACCTGCACCACAGCAGGTAGAAGACAGCACAACTTGGTGTGATGAGGAGAAAGTGTCCAGTTCATGGCTTTTCCCTCTGGAAGGAAATGGAAGAGTGGAAAATGCATCCAATATTCTGACCATCTGATTTGGAATGTAGAAGGGACTAATTCTGTCTTCTTGACTTGAAGCACTGACTTAACCAACATACTTTGGAAACCTGGAGGCTGTAGAGAACAAAAGAACTCAGTGGCTTGCTGCAGCACCAGAGAATCTGCAGTACCACACACACAGACAAGAGGGAGCAAGAGAGTACAAACACCTGAAAAAGAAACTAGCAAACCTCTCTAATTGGGAAATTACATGTACAAGTACAACAAAGATGCATCTCCAGAATCTCTAGCTGGACTGATTTGCAAAGGTCTTCTCTTAGACAAAACCAGTTTGTAAAGACTGGAAGAGATGCCTGTTTTTTCAAAAATCAAGGCAAAAAATAAGGCACACAAAGAAGCAGGCAAACAGCCCAATAAAGCAAGAAACTAAATCAAGAAAACAACCTAAAAGAAGATCTATGAATTATCTAACAAAAAATTCAAAATAACTGTCTCAAAGAGAATCAATGTACTATAAGAGAACAATGATAGACAAGTAAATAAAATCAGAAAGTCAGGTGTGGTGGCTCACACCTGTGGGTGTGGGAGGCCGAGGCCAGCAGATCACTTGAGGTCAGGAGTTCGAGACCAGCCTGACCAACACAGCAAAACCCCATCTCTACTGAAAATACAAAAATATTAGACGGGCATGGTGATGCGCACTTGTAATCCCAGATATTTGGGAGGCTGAGGCATGAGAATCACTTAAACCCGAAAGGCAGAGGCTGCAGTGAGCTGAGATCACACCACTGCACTCCACCCCGGGTAACAGAGTGAGACTCCGTCTCAATAAATAAATAAATCAGAAAAATGATTAATGTACAAAATGAGAATAAACAAAGACATAGATTAGTTTTTAAAATATCCAACAGAACTTCTAAAGTTGAAGAATGTAACTCAACTGGAAAAATTACTAGAGGTTCAACAGCAGGCTTGATCAAACAGAGCAAACTGTCAGTGCATTCAGAGACAAGTCTTTTGAAAGTTTTGAGTCAGAGGAATATAAAGAATGAAGAAACATGAAGAAAGCCTAAGGAACTTATGGGATACAATCAAGTGGACCAATACACACATTACAGGAGCTTAAGAAGGAGGTTAGAGAGAGAACGGACAGAGAGCTTGTTTGAAGAAATAATAGCCAAAAACTTCCCAAATCCAATTAAGAAAATGGACATCCAAATTCAGGAAGCCCAAAGGACTCCAACTAGAACAGCCCAACAACACACACACACTGAGACACATTATAATAGTTATAATCAAGTTGTCAAAAGTCAAAGACAGAGAATCTTGAAAGTAAGAGAAAAACAACTTGTCATGTACAAGGGAGAGCTCATAGATTAATCAGTGCATTTCTCAGCAAAAACGCTACAGTTCAGGAAACAGGATAATATATCCAAAGGGCTGAGAGAAAAAGCTGCCAGAAAAGAATGATACATCTGACAAAATGTCCTTCAAAAATGAAAGACAAATAAAAACCTCCCAAATAAGTGAAAACTGAGGGAGTTCATCGCTATTGACCCTTCCTATAAAAATTGCTAAAGGGAGTCCTTCAAGTTGAAACAAAAGGATGCTAGACAACAAGAAACCATGCAAAAATATAAAACCTAGGTAAAAGTAAATATATAGGCAAATAGAGAACCTATACTACAGTAATGGTGGTATGCAAATTATTTTAATTTCTGGTATACAACTTAAAAGACAAAAGCATTAAAAAATAAAATTACGTTAATGTATACAAAACACAAACAATGTAATTTTGACACTATAATATTAAGTGGCGGTGAGCTAAAGGCATAGTTTTTGTGTACGAAAATAAATTGCTTTTAAGTTTTTAGACTGTTACCACTGTAAGATGTTTTATGTAATCCCCATGATAATCACACCACAACTACCTTCAAGAAAATTAAGAAAGAAAAATATGTCACTATAAAAAAAATCAATGAAGCACAAAGGAAGTCAGCATGTGAGACATAGAGTAGATGAATGGAGTGAAAAACAAAAAGACTCCGAGCACATGGTATCTATAAGAGATTCACTTTAGACATAAGGACAAACATAGCCTGAAAGTGAAAAGATGGAAAAAGATATTCCACGTAAATGGTAACCAAAAGAAAGCAGAGATGTCCATACTTCTATGAGACAAAAAAGACTTTAGTCAAAAACCATCAAAAGCTACTCGGGAGGCTGAGGCAGGAGAATGGCGGGAACCCGGGAGGCGGAGCTTGCAGTGAGCTGAGGTCCGGCCACTGCACTCCAGCCCGGCGACAGAGCGAGACTCCGTCTCAAAAAAAAAAAAAAAAAAAAAAGACATAAAGATACATAAAGACAAATGAGTTAATTCACCAGTAGCATATAACAATTATAAGACTTACTTTTAACTACTTCTTATAATTAAGAAGACTGAGTCAGTAATCAAAAAACCTCTCAACAAAGAAAAGCCTAGGACCAGATGGCTTCACTGGAGAATTTTATCAAACATTTCAAGAAGGACGGACACAAATCCTTCTCAAACTCAAAGATACTTTAAGAAAACTGTAAGCCAACATCCCATACATATTCAGGCACATCAACAAATGTGAATGGATTTAACTCACCTACTAAAACAAAAAGGTTTTCAATTTGGCTTGTAACCTAAGGTTCAACTATAAACTGTATAAAAAAAAATCCTCCTCAAAATGAAAATAATGCAACTAAAAATGTGAGGAGGAAGAGGAAAAAATAGAATAAGTTGAATTTTTGTGAGCTTAATCAAAGATGGTTAAGAAAGGGTAAAAACAAAGGGATGGACAAAGTTTACCAGGTAAATGGAGACAATAAGAAATGCAAGCAGATCCTAATACAAGACAAGTAGAATTCAAGCTAAACAAAATTAAATATGACCACAGAAAAGATGACTTTTTTGGGGGGATGGTACGGGGTCTTGCTCTGTTGCCCAGGCTGGAATGCAGTGGCACAATCGCAGCTCGCTGAAACCCCACCTCCCAGGTTCAGGCAATTCTCCTGCCTCAGCCTCCCGAGCAGCTGGGATTACAGGTGCACACCACCACGCCTGACTAATTTTTATATTTTTAGTAGAGACAGGGTTTCACCATGTTGGCCATACCAGTCTCGAACTCCTCATCTCAAGTGATCTGCCTGCCTCGGCTTCCCAAAGTGCTGGGATTACAGGCATGAGCCATCATGCCCAGCCAAAAAGATGACTTTTTAATGCTACCAAAAAAAAAAAAATCACAATTCACAACAGAGATTTAGCATTTATGATTATTTTTATAGCAGGTAAAGTAGCAAACATTTTATGAAGCAAAAGCTACCAGATATGCAAGTACCAATAGATAAAAACACACTAATAATAGCAAACTTTAATATACCACAATCAGCATAAAACAAATCAAAGTGAACAGCTAAGCAACTTAATAAGGTTGATCTTACACCTATATATCAGACTTTATGCCCAAATGGCCCCTCCTTCCCAAGTACCCAAGAAACCATCATAAAAATTGTTCATGTATTAGTTAAGAATAAGAAAGAATAGGGGCTGGGTGCAATGGCTCACACCATAATCCCAGCACTTTCAGAAGGTGAGGAAGGAAGACTGCTTAGTCTAGGAGTTCAAGACAAGCCTGGGAAACATACTGATGTCCAGTCTCTACAAAAAATAAACAAAAATAGGTGGCACGTGCCTGTAGTCCCAGCTATTTGGGAGGCTGATGTGGGAGGATTGCTTGAGCCTGGAAGTTGAGGCTGTAGAAATCTTGCCACTGTACTCCAGCCTGGGCAGCAGAGTGAGACTGAGGGGAGGGGAGGGGACAGAGAGGAGAAGAGAGAAGAGACAAGGGAGAGGAGAGGAGGGGAAATTTTTCTAAGCATATCCTTTGTAAAGTCCCAAATTTCAGAACCACGTTTGACATGCTCAGAAAATAAAAATTAAAATCAACAGGGATGTGGAAGAAAGAACTCAACAGGGAATACAAAAAGAAACAGAAAATATACCCTATCTTATAAATGAACCCATATTAATGAGTAAGAGGTTTCTTCTGGGGCTGATAGAAATGTTCTGAGACAAAATAGTGGTAATGGTTGTACAACATTGTGAATATACTAAAAAACACTTACTTGTATACTTTAAAATACAGAATTTTACATTATATGAATTGTTTTTCAATTTTAAAACTACAAAAAAAAAAAAAAAAAAGAGTAACAGAGACCAAATTCACCCTTCCACCTGATGCAACCAACAAAATACCCTGACAAAGTAATAAAACAATGGGTTTTAAGACAATGGACATCAGGCAATGAAGGCCAGTGATCTTTATGGCTGCCTCAGTAGTTAGTTCCCAGAGTATGGAGCAAGAGAATAAACTGAGGCAGAAGGCTTCATGAAGCTCAGTAGACTTCATGAGTTGAAACAGAGTTCAGAAGACCAAGGCAGCTAAGGTTCACAGGACAGAGTACCAAAGAGGAAAAGAACTGCATGGAGAAAGAACCCAGGAGCGCTAAAGAGGGTTCCCTGGAGTATTTAGTAGTATACTGATCAGCACAGCTGTGTGAAGAAACTACCTGAGGCTGGAGAAACAACCATCCAAAAGAGTTTGAGGGAATACAATGCCTGTTCCTAACAAGACTGAAAAACCTCAAAATTTAAAGGGCACTGGATACAGTACTCAGCAAAAAATACTGATTCAGTAGCGGAGAATAATTAACCCAAGAATGACCAGTGCTTCAGACTCCCTAAAAAATTAAAAGAGCAAAACCCAAAGGTATCAAACTATTTACAAGTAACTTTACAAATTTCGAGGTTTTTCCAGTCTTGCTAGGAACAGGCACTAGTCCCTCAAACTCTTTCGGATGACTGTTTTGGTGCCAACACAGCACACTGCAGCCTCGATCTCCTGGGCTCAAGTGATTCTCCTGCCTCAGCCTCATGAGTAACTGGGACCACAGGTTTGCACCATCACACCTGGCTAATTTTCAAAATTTCTCTTTTGTAGAGACGGCATCTTGCCAGGTTGCCCAGGCTGGTCTCAAACTCCTGACCTCAAGCAATCCTCCCACCTTGCCCTTTCGAAGTGCTGGGATTACAAGTGTGAACCACCATGCCCAGCCTCTTTTACAAGTAACTTAACCACATCCCAGAACAAAGCTCATGGACACTTATATGAATACAAAAATATCCAGCACCCAACAGTGTAATATTCAATGGAGATTAGAAGAGACTCATTAAAAATATTCAATCCAAAAGGTGGCAGAAAAAGAGGGAGAGGGGAACAAAACCAGAATAAACTACTAGTAAGAGATAGAGTCAAACCTAACCTTATTAAAAATCATATTAAATGTAAATGGTTGAAACACAAGAGATGAAAATCAAGTAACACACTTCTAAATAACCTATGGCTCAAAGAAGTCAAAAGAGAAATAAATTAGAAACTATTTTGAACTAAATGAAAATACAACAGGATGTAATATGCAATAAAGCAGCACACAGAAAAAAAATTTGCAGCACTAAACACCTGTATTAGAACAGAAAAAGGTCTTAACATTTACCCTAAAAAACTGGAAGAACAAAATAAACTCTAAGAAAGAAAGGAAATAAGATCAAAGTAGAAATCAATAAAATATACAACAGAAAATCAATGGAGAAAGATCAATAAAACCAAAAGCTAATTCTTTAAGAAAATTCATAAAATTGATAAACCTCTAGCCAGATTAGGGGGGAAAAAAGTGAGAAGACACAAATTACCAATATCACAAACAAGAGGTAATATCTCAACTTCATGACAATACATTCAACAACTAGCTGAAAAGCACAAATTCCTTGAAATGAAACAATCAAAGCTCACTTGGGAAGAAACTGATAGCCTTATACCTATTAAAGAAACCGAACTGTACTTTAAAAGTTCACACAAAGAAAACTCCAGAAACAGATGGCTTCACTGGTGAATTTTTCACCAAACATTTAAGGAGAAAAACAATACCAACTCTACACAATTTTTTCCAAAATACTGAAGAGGAAGGAATACTTCCCAACTCGTTCCACAAAGCCAGTATGACTGATCCCAAAACTAGAAAAAGATACTGGAAGGAAAGAAAACTACAGACAAATGCCTATTTATGAGCTGAAATGCAATCACTCTAAACAAAAATGTGGCAAACAGAATCCAATAATACATTAAAAGGATAATACATGACCAGATGGGGCTTATTCTAGGAAGGCAGGATTGACTTACATTCAAAATAAATGTAACTCGCCATATTAATAAGTTTAAAAAAACAAACAAACAAAAGAAAACTGAAACCAGGCGTGGTGGCTCACACCTTTAATCCCAGCACTTTGGGAGGCCGAGGCAGGTGGATCACGAGGTCAGGAGTTCGAGATCAGCCTGGCCAACACAGTGAAACACCGTCTCTACTAAAACTAAAAAAATTAGCCAGGCATGGTGGCGTGTGCCTGTAGTCCCAGCTACTCGGGAGACTTAGGCAGGAGAATCGCTTGAACCCGGGAGGCAGAGGTTGTGGTGAGCTGAGATCATGCCACTGTACTCCAGCCTGGGCAACAGAGCAAGACTCCATCTCAAAAACAACAACAACAAAAAAAAAAACTGTATGATCATCTCTACAGATACAGAAAAAGCATTTGACAAAAGCCAACATCCATTCCAAAAATTCACAGAAAACCAGAACTACAAGAGAATGTCTTCAATCTGATAAAGGGCATTACAAAAAAAACTACAACTAACATCACACAGAAGTGAAATACTAACTATTTTTCTCAGGATAGCCATTCTCAACAGTTCTATTCAATATTGTACCAGAGTTTCTAGTCAGTGTAATCATCTGACAAAAGAAAGGCAGTGGGGAAGAGTTAAAAAACCAAAGCGAATAAACATCCAGACTCAGACAGGAAGTAGTAACACTGCCTTTATTCACAACCACATGATCCTCTATGCAGAAAATCTGACGGAATCTCCAAAAAAAACCTACTAGAAAAAGTGAGTTTAGCAATATTGAAGGATACAAAATCAATATACACACAAAAAAACTACTGTAATTCTATATACTAGTTACAAACAACAGGACACTGAAGTGGAAAACAGAATCCAGACAATCTCTGTAAAGATCCCATTTCAATCTCCAGTGGTTTGAAACATAACAGTGTGCTAGTTCCTTTTATTTTGTACTGAAACAACCTGCCACGCATCCAACTTGGGGCTGTCTGATTCAGTTGCTATGAGACCCTGAGGTCTTACAACGATGAAGAGTTTTGATTGGCAGTCTTCATTCATCTATGAAACAGCAAAGACAGGCTTCTCAATTCTATCAACAGAATTTTAATAACGTGGCCCATCCCACTGGTATCTGAAAACATCAGAATTTTCCTTTTCATTAAGCACATATATTTTCAACCATATTAGTCTTCAATTACACATATTATTTCCTTTCTAAGAAGCTGTGACAGATTTAACTTACAACCAATCATGTCTTTCAGTCTTTCATTTACATAGTTGGCACTCCAAGAGAGTTTAGACTTATAAGAGCGCTATCCGGCTCCTACTCAAAAAAGCACAGATAATCAGCATTTTAGAAGGAAACACCTGAGCATGAAAAAAAAAAGTCTAACAATGGCTTATTAAAGTTTCATGTGTTTCAGCTTCAGAATCACCTACAGGTCTTGTTTCAACACACTGCTGAGCCAAATCACCAGAATTTCTGATTCAGTAGGCCTGGGATGGAACCAGGCAACTGGCATTTCTAAGTTCCCAGGTGATGTTTGATGACGCTGTGCATTTGGGACTACATTCTGAGAACCACCAGTTTAAGGCAGTGCTACTCAGACTGCAACTCTCCAGAAGTACAAAATTCAGCGTAAGCATTTAGGAGAGTTTAAAGCAATCAGAGTAATTTTATGTGCTGAAACTAACAATTTAAAAATTGTGAACTGTATTTTCTACATCTTTATTTTTTCTGTATTTTTACTGTACCTGACAAAAGTATTGGTATGCAATAAATTAAATGTTTTTTTAAAATTCGTCCTCTGGCCTGGTGCGGTGGCCCATGCCTGTAATCCCAGCACTTTGGGAGGCCAAGGCAGGAGGATAACTTGAATTTGAGTTCAAAACCAACCTGGGCCACACAGCAAGACCCTCGTCTCTACAAAAAAAGTCAAAAAATTAGCCAGGTATGGTGAAGCATGGCTGTAATCCCAGCTACTCAGGAGGCTGAGGCAGGAGGATGGCTTGAGCTCAGGGGAAGAAGCCCGCAGTGAGCCATGATCATGCCATTGCACTCAAGCCTGGGCTGACCCAGAGCAAGACCCTGTTTCAAAAAAATAAAAATAAAAATAACACCATAAAAACTGGTCTTTCACCACAGACAATTTGAAAAACATGGCCTAAAGAACATGCTATCCATCCAATTCACTAATATTCTAAATACTGGCTTGTAGGTAACATTACGTAAGTTTCATTAACTTTGCCTCCCAAAGAAACACATCAGCTTTAGCTAAAAATCAATAAAATAAGCAGTAGCATTATTGATGTTTGTTTTTTCTGTAAAACTATATTTAAAGACATTTATCACCTAAACAGGTAAGTGCCCATTTACTATAAATTCCTTTTAGAATGTAATAACAGGGTAAAGATTTTTTTTCTCCTGAACTGTGTTAAATTTTAAATGAGTAAGAACTGAATCATTCATAGCTGCTCTATCTTAACTGCCTGTGAGGGGTATGAAGAAGAGGTGTGAGTGGAGGGCTTTAACGCACTGAGTAACTGATATCTTAAACCGAAATATAAAAGTGAAAACAATCCTGTGCAGAAAACTGTTATCCTAAACATCATAATTCTAGAATATCTGAATTATAAATCAACTTTTGGAAAACTTAATTATAAGTCGTATAATGCTAACTTGTACCACTCGATAATGCACCAAATGTTTACTCTTTTGTTCCCATATCTAATTGTTGGGTTTTCGAAAACCTTGTTTTCAACCAACAATTTCCTAATGCTAATAAGTAAGACCACGATCTTCAACACCAACTTAGAAAGGTGACACTACCATGAATGTAGCTTAAATACTCACTCGAGAATGGAAATGACAGTAGTAAAAATAATTCAAAACAGTAGGTGAATAAATTACTGGTATTTGACTTTTAAAAACATTAGTTGATGTTCAGTTAATTTACTTATTGACTTACAAAGTCATTTCTAAAATTATTTTGCATTCCTTGAATACTAAGGGTAGACAGAAAACCCATACAGATTATTCCAAGATACCTATATATGAAAATAACCAAGAATTAGATCCGAAGTTGTGAATAAGACAGAATGATTTCACAGGCCTAGAATGGGACCTGAGGTTCAGCATTTTAACAAGCTCTCAGGTAATGCATATCTGCAGACCAAACTCAAGTAGCAAGGTTCTAAACCACATAAATGTCTCAAAGTATCTTTATGGTAGAACCACTCTGGAGAACAGTCTGATCCTTTCTTTTTAAAGTTAAACCTTTTAAATGTAACTACTATACAATGAAGGCATTTCACCTTCAGGTATTTATTTACCCCAAACAAAGGAAAACAGATCAAAGCCAGACATTACTCTAAAGATAAACAAACTGTGATACAGCCATAAATTGAAATACTATTCAGCAACAAAAAGGACTGAACTACTTATACAAGCTGCAATATGTATTAATCTAAAAAAAAAAAAAATTTATGCTGAGTGAAAGAAGCTAGAGCAAAGAAGAGTATATACTGTGAGTCCATTTATATAAAATTCTAGAAAATGCAAACCACTAATCTACAGTAACAGAAAGCAGATAAGTGTTTGCCTGAAGACCAGGAGGTAGAGGGATTGGGAGATGAGATATGTTGATTATCTTGACTGTGAAAACAGGTGTAACACAAATGTCAACACAACAAATTGCACGCTTGAAATGTGTGCAGTCTGTATGTCAATTATACCTCAATAAATGTTTGTGTTTATTTATTTATTTGAGATATTGACTCACTCTGTTGCCCTGGCTGGAGTACAGTGGTGCGATCACAACTCACTACAACCTTGACCTCCCAGGCTCAAGTGATCCTTGCACCTCAGCCTCCCGAGTAGCATACAGCACCATGCCTGGCTAATTTTTGTATTTTTTGTGAAGATAGGGTTTAGCCATGTTGCCCTTGCCGGTCTCAAACTCCTGGACTCAAGCAATCCACCCACCGTGGCCTCCCAAACAGCTGGGATTACAGGTATGAGCCACTGTGCCCAGCCTAAAAAATTATTTTTAACAATATCTTCCAAACACAAAAGTCTGGCTAAGATGTCACTATACATAAAATACTAAGCTCTAATTCTTTGAAAATTCCATGTAATACACAACAGTATGCCTATACTAAGAGTAAGAGCCTCCTCTTTTGGGGAATTGGGTAGTAGATGACTCAGAGTCCTTTAGGATCTTTCTTAGTTCCAAGTAACCACTGAAAACATGTACTATAGAGCAGGGGTCTCCAACTCCTGGACCATGGACCACACAGCAGGAGGTGAGCAGAGGGCAAGCAAGCATTACCCCCTGAACTCCATCTCTTGTCAGATCAGTGGCAGCATTAGATTCTCATAGGAGTATGAACCCTATTGTGAACTGCACATGCAAGGGATCTAGGTTGTGCATTCCTTATGAAAATCTAATGCCTGATGATGTAAGATGAAACAGTTTCATACCAAAACCATCATCTCCCACCCTCATCCATGGAAAAATTATCTTCCACAAAATTGGTCTCTGGTGCCAAAAAGGTTGGGGACTACTGCTATAGAGTGAATAAGAAACCAGTGATGATCCAGGCTTCAGTGGTAAGATAGATTCTTACAAAAAAAAAAAAAAACTTAATCTGTACGGTAAAACTGGAATTTTGCTAGCTACAGCCATAAATTTTGCATTAAATAATAATAATAAAAAACTTGGCCAAGCGTGATGGCTCACGCCTGTAATCCCAGCACTTTGGGAGGCTGAGGCGGGCAGATCACAAGGTCAGGAGATTGAGACCATCCTGGCTAACATGGTGAAACCCCGTCTCTACTAAAAATACAAAAAATTAGCCAGGCATGGTGGCGGGCACCTGTAGTCCCAGCTACTCGGGAGGCTGAGGCAGGAGAATGGCGTGAACCCAGGAGGTGGAGTTTGCAGTGAGCCGATATTGCATCACTGCTTTCCAGCCTGGGCGAGAGACTCCGTCTCAATAAATAAATAAATAAATAATAGTAATAATACAAAAGCACAATAGATACACCTTTTGAGTAGTCTGTCCCATGTATCAACTCTCTACCATTCTCTCCCATTCTTTCCCACAAGAGTATGCTGCCATCAGCCAAGCTGGTAAATCATCTCACCCTAATTGCAGCCACAGTTAACTTTACTGAGCTAGATGTTTGACCGGAACTAGGCCAATCATATTCCATCTCCTGGAAATTTAAAAATGAGACTGAATCACTATTCTCAGCCAAAGCTGACTGCCTAAATTAAAAATAAAATTAGAAGCTTTGAGGTAGCCACGTTTGGCCAAGAATATGTGAAAGTTCTATAAAGTCCTTTTGCAGGAAAGCAAATAATAAAACTAAAGACATTTTTTTAAAGAGTAACACCTCATTACCAAATGGGGTTCATTCTAGGAAAGCTAGTATGGTTCAATATTATAATATTCATCACTAATTATGAATACACCTAAGGGGAAAATCATATGGTAATCTCCACAGATGCCAAAAAAGCATTTGAGAATATTCAACACTCATTTATGATAGATACACTGAAGATTTTTTACATGTTATATACTTTTATGTATTACATACATATGTATTATATGCTATTATAAATATATTGCTTTCTACATCTATAAATCAAAACAAAATTATCTACAACGTATTTAACAAAGAAACACTAGAGACATTCACATTAAGTTCAGAAACAAAACAAAAATGCCCATTATCTCCACTACTATTTAACACAGAATTGGAAGTATTTGCGAACAGAACAGGGAAATGTAATTAGAAGTATACTATTTGGAAAAGCAGAGGTGAACTATCTCTTCTAGGGGGTGATATGGTATCTAACTCAATTACATAAGAGAATCAGTTCAAAAACTAGTACAAACAATTTAATAAAGTTGCAGGATATAAAATTAACATATAGAAATCAACAGCTTTAAGAAGTTATAAGTTATAATGAGAGAGAAGATTTCATTTACAATACCAAATACATGAAATTCCTAGGAATAAGCTCAACAAAAAATGCACAAAACCAACCCTCTAACAGGATACACAGTAGACTTTGACAAATGAAGAGACAAGCCACATTCCAAAACAGGAAGTCAACATCATAAAGATGTCAATTCTCTATAAGCTAATTGATAAAAGTATGGTGAATCCCAGTAAAATTGCCAGCATTATTTTTGGGAGTTAGACAAAACAATGATAAAGTTCATATGAAAAAATAAGAAACAACTGCCAGTAAACTCTGAAAAAGCAGAATAATGAGTAAGGGGAAGTGACTAGCTCTGCCAGATATAAAAATAAATGATGAAAGATGAGATAATAAACAATTCATAATCTTATCTTTAAAAAGATAAAACAATTATTTAAAGGTTTCTTGCACACGAAAAAATTTTTGAAGGAAAATTTAAACAGAACAAAATTAAAAGTTAAAATATACACCAAATGACCTTAAAAAATTCAAATATGATGAAGGTGGCATCTCATACCAGGGAGAAAATATATTTTTTTTAAATGATGTTTAGACAACTGGATATCCACTTGAACGAATACACTGATCTACAAAGCAGTGTATACTAGAACTACACAAGTTCTATGGAAAAAATGAGGTAATTAACTTGAAGGGGGAAATCTACTTAACTTTAAATCAAAAACCAGAAACATTTTTTATTAAGGACTGAATAAAAAAACTCTTGATTGATATATCAATTTCCCTCAATATGGAACCGAACAGATTACAGTCAACATATACACCAGACCACTAGTTAGTTACAGTAATAAAAAATAAGAATTGATGCTCAGCACACAGGAATTTCTTTAATGACTATATCTATATTTAAAATTCCCTTGTTTTGGAAAACGACTATTCCTTCCTCTCAAGCTCCCTTTAGACCAGTGACCCAATACAAGCTGCCATTCTCTTATACCACCCATGTCTCAGGCTACAGTGAATAAAGCTAATCCAATGATTGATGGGATGGCTCAAAAAGAGCTAAAGAAATTCTTTCCCCAAATTTTTCAATCTCAAGTAGATTTTAAAAAACAAACCTCTCTTTCTCTTTTTCTCTCTTACACACATATACCTATTTACATATAAATATATTACATAGATAAAAAATATGGAAGGATGTACATTCACCCAAAGGTCAACCACAGGGATATCTCAAGAGAGGTGGAAGTTTAAGGGATTTGTGTTTTCTTCTTCACACTTTTTCTGCATATTCTGAATTTTTTACAAATGAACATACATGATATTCTAGTAACGGAAGAGTATTTCCAAAAACAGAATAATATAATGTGAACAATCTGGGGTTTCATTTTTCTAGTTTACAGAGAAATTAACTACCTCAAGATATGCTCAGGTGGTTGAGTACATTTGCAGCGACCATCTGTACTGTTTTATCACGCTACAGAATCAGCACCTTCCCATGCTGTGTTAATGTCCTAACAGTAAATAAAGGGCAACTTTTATTTACGCCACTGTTTCTAAACACAATTCCACTGCAATACAAGCAAATGGTATCCAGATTTAAAAAAATTTTTTTGTGTGTAGCGATCTGCTATGTTGCCTGTGCTGGTCTCAAACTCCTGGCCTCAAGTGATCTTCCTGTCTCAGCCTACCAAAGGGCTGGGATTAAAAGCATGAGCCAGTGTGCCGAGTCACAATATCTAGATTTACTTTAGTGTTTAAAAGTAATAATATTCTTTATATTCAATATATTTATATTCATCAGTAATATGTTTCCATAAACAACGAAGAATCAATAAGTAAAATTCTGCATCACATCAGTATAAATTCAGTCTAAAACTTTAAAATACCTCCTCAGATTTCTCAGAAAATTTAAACCTTTGTGATTCATATGTAATGAAGATTAACTATTTTTTTTTTAAAAAAAGCAATCTGCATTATCACCTAAAATGCGATTCTTAACCTCCTTAATGAGTCATCAGGGTCATTTACTCTAGGTCTGATGATTCTCTGGAAGGGAAGTGGTAAACATCCATATGAAACCGTGGTAACAAAACAAAAACCCAGAAAGTTCACAGACCCCATTAAGTCTATCTAGGTATCAAAGACCTCAGTTAAGAAACCCTGACATAAGATGAAGATTTAAATGAAACTCCTTAATCCTTACAAAGTATCCAAATTGTTTTTATTCCGCCGTAAATTTGCTGAAAATGCAGTCAGAAATCACAGTTCAGTACACTCATAACTAGTTTTGTCTCTAGTCTTCTGCCACTGCCACCACCCATGCACTGCCTCCACAGTCCATCTAATAATGATCTATTACAAATACAAACTTGAGGCTGTACCCTGCAAAACCCAAGTTCCTCATTAAGACTAAACTCTATGTTTACTACACAAAGTAGTATCTTTTATATATTATTAAAAGATATATCTTTTAATAGTAAAACTATAATAATCATACAAAACAAACTATATAACACATATATAGTTTAATATCATTTATCACTTATCATTGCATAAGTAGTAAATAATATATAACCCATGCTGCTGAATTAAGTAAAGCAGCATTTTTCAAACTGTGAGCTGAACCACTAGTGAATCATGAAATCAATCTAGTAGCTCATGACCAAAATTATTTTTAACAAAATAGAACTGAAAAGGGAAAAATGCATATATATATACACACACACACACACACCCCCCTAATAACCTTCATTACTTGCAAATTCCTTATTTGCAAATTCGCCTACTTGCTAAATTTTATTTGTGACACTTTCTCAGTCACTTGCAGACACGTGCAGAACAGTGAAATATTTGCGTTGCCCACCTGACATATATTCCCAGCTGAGGTCAAACAAGGTGACACTCTAACATCTTGTTTCAACTCTCATACTGTAAACAAGCATCCTTTTTATGTTCTACTTAGTGCCATGTTTTTCACATTTTTATGCCTTTCGTGGGTAATTTCACTGTCTAAAGGTGCCCCCAAGTATGGTGCTGAAGTGTAGTCCAGTGTCCCTTAGCACAAGAGGACTGTGATGCGCCTTATGGAGAAAATACATGTGTTAAGCTTCCCTCAGACGTGAGTTACAGTGCTGCTGGCTGTGAGTTCAATGTCAACGAATCAACAATGTATTTTAAATAGATAATTTAAAAACAGAAACATACATAAAACAAAGTTACAAACTGATCAGCAAATGAAACTGTTGTGACCAGGGTCTAGCAAGAACTTAACCATGTTATTTCCCCTAGGAGCAATGGCTTAGGTATTAAATACTTCTGTGCTCATGGCAACATAACAGAACATAACTATCTCGAATAATAAAAATCAATTGTATTAGTATATGTATAATACAGATATGTCTGTCAAAGTGCACTTTATTTCAGTTACACACACACGCGCACGCACACACGCACACACACAATTAGTCATAGTCAAAAAAAATATGAAAGCCAATGAATTACATCACAAGGAAAGAAACCCTGAAAGGTGTGGTAAAATGGTAAGGCAGAAAGGCATGGATCATGGGCACACACGCCAATCCCTTTTTTCTACCTAGACAAATCAATTCTACTGAATCCAGAATCACGCCTAACTTGTGATTTGGTTGGCAGATCTAGGACAAAGCTTTTAAGTGTACTTTATAAAAGCATCCCAGATATTCTGGTGTGTGGCCAAGATAAGAACCACAATACTACCTCTTAAACTTGTGGTTTTCAAAGTTGGGACAGGCAGCACCAGGATCATCTGGGAACTTCTTAAAAATGCAAATACCCAGGCCCTATTCTAGACTTAATCAGACACTAACGGGAATAAGACCCAGTGATCTGTGTTTTAACAGGCCCTCTAGGTCATTCTGAAGCATGCTAAAGCTCCAGAATCACTGACCTATAAATCTTTGGAAATTTTTTGGGGAGGTATTTTGAAAGCCTTGATGAACTCTGCAAGGTGGTTAGGCTATTTCAAATAAACTCCTACTGACCAAGCACCTATAATATATAAACAATCTTCTTCCAAGTACTTGGTTTCACAGAAAGTGACCCAACACTTGAAGCCAAAATTAAGTAAAACCTATGCATTACTTGAAGCAGTACTGTTCCTTTACCATCCTCCGTAACAGTTTCTGTTCTTCCAAACTCGTTCAACAGGCACTGTTCATAATACAATTTTGCCTGTCCTAAACGGTGAATCTACACTAGATCCCAAAACTGTCTCAACCCTCTTAATAACTCTACTGGGTGTCACACACTTCCCTCTATGAGTGTAACAATAGGCATCTAAAAAAAAAAAACTCATGGCATTCTGGCATACAGGAATCATTTCAAGACTAATCTGTAAAAATGAATTCAATAGTATATTAAAGTCAATTAGCTATTACATGAATTGATATTTAAACTCGGGCTCAAATCATGTCCCTCATGAAATAAATTTCCACAGTATCATTTTCATTTTCCACATTAACACATTAAAATGTGTTCATCTGTGTAAAACTCTTTTCTCTCCTACTAAGCTATAACCTGCTTGTGAATGGGTACCACATCTTACTCCTTTCTGTGTCTAAAGCACATAGCAGGTGCTGTACATTCCATCATCAAATATTTAGTGAGCAAATACCAATACGCCATCTATACCAAATGATCGAGTATACAAAGGTAACAAAGACAAGGTCCCTTTGCTTATGGGGCTAAGTTACTGAATGAATAAACATCACAAACAACTACAGTGAAAGTATGAGACAGTGCAGTCCATATGAAATATCAGGCTTGCCAACATGATACCTGAATAGGATGGCTTTCTTCAAAAGGGTATCTTATTGTTGCTCTTCTGACTCAAGTTACTACTTGAGGCCATAAATAAATATTACAGTAAAAACACTGACAAGTCACTTAATAATTAATCTAACTTCATTTTTTTTTTGTATAAAAATAGGAATACAAGCAAAAGTCCTATGCACAATGCAAGGCTTTGCTGACAACCAAACAACCACTTAGGAATGACGAGTTAAGGTTTGCTATCCAAACTACAATGAACAGAAAGCTACATTCTGCTAATTCTCAATTCCTCAGAGATATTAAAGAGAAGGAATTTAAAATCAAAATTGCCTGACCTTGTAACTGTAGATTAAAAAGCTAACTTTAAGATCACATATTACTCACTTACAAAATAAGTACGAGAGAATTACTTGGTTACTTTACCAAGTAAAAAGTCTTTGTCTAGAAATTTTCTAGAATGCGCGCGCGCGCACACACATACACACACACACACACACACACACACACAGCTAAGAGCAGCTGCCTCTGTAGCGTATCTGTAAACCTGAGGAAGGAAAGACACTTACTTTTTATGTATATGCTTTTGTGCTGTTAAATTTTTATATTTAAATCATGTGGATCTATTATTTCTCAATTTTAAAAAGCTAGTAGTAAATGTGTTAAATGTGAAAATAAGACAATTCTGTCTACAGTACCATCTCCTGTATAGTAATGGGAATAAAATCTGCAGCCTGTATGCTTTTGAGACGACACAGGAATGAGATTGCCATTTGGGCCATGCAAATTCTCCTGAAGATTTCTGAATCTCAGGTCATAGGTTCCCAAAACATCCATAGAAAGAACTAAGGGGTCCATGAACTTGGATGAGAAAACACAAACTTCTAACAAATTTAACATTTCCTTCAATTCCTAATGTAGACAACAGACCACAGTAGTACTAGCAATACCAACAGAAATTCTAGATCTTTTCAAGTCAAATTATGTCAAAATACTGTTTATATTTATCACTATTTTGAATTTACAATAACTAGATACACTGTAGATTCTGTACTTAATGTGTTAATAAAGCACATATATTAAAAATTGTTTACTTTGGTAACTATATTTCAATATAATTGATTTATCTGATTTTATTTTATGCATTTATGGCATCATTCTAAGGAGTTTCACCAGACTGCCAAAAGAGTCTATGTCACCAAAAAAAGGTTAAGAAGCCCTGGATCATAATTCTCAAATCAGATGCCAATACTCTTCACTTGGAAAGGAGGAAGCACTTTGGGGTTATTCCAACTAGAATGTTTCAGAAATTAGTAATAAACTTCTTGTTTTGCCTTGACCATCCCATACAACCAACTACAAATCGAATGCCAATAATGCCCCAGTTGAGAAACATCTCAAGAATCAAATAAATGGCATGGCTACCCTCATCAATACCATACTTTTGAAAGTTTCCAAACAAAAGTGTTCATCCAAGAATTCAATGATATACTGGAATGTCACTCTTCATTCACTTCTCTAGTGTACAACACCCACTGCATAGATTTTCATCACTAAAACTTATCTTCCCCATAACTATCTACCCAAAACAAAAAATCATTCTGAAGAACGAAATCAAAATTTATTAATTATTCAGGGCCCAATTATTACTCTATAGATTAACTGAAGAGTTAGATCTCTTAGCAAAAAATTTTCAAGGTCTTTAGTTTTTAAAATCAATTTGGTTGTTAACTGCTGTGCCAGAAAACAGAGAAAGAAGGAGGAAAACACACATATTAACTTGTAATGTTTGAAAGCGTTCTCTTTTGTTTGCTTGTTTTTAAGAGACAGGGTCTCAATCTCACTCTGTCATCCAGGCTGGAGTGCAGTGGCACTATCACAGTTCACTCAGCCTTGAATTCCTGGGCTCAAGGAATCCTCCAGTTTCAGCCTCCTAATTAGCTGAAACTACAGGTACATGCCACTCCACCCAGCTAATTTTTTTTATTTTTTGTAGACATGGAGTCATACTACGTTGCCCAAGCTAGTCTCAAACTCCTGGCCTCAAGCTGTAAAAATGTTTAATTGGCATCAGAAAAAAATGTGAAACTCTATCACAGAATAATGTATGGGAATACTCTACATTCTACTCTTCCATCAACTTTCACATTTGTTATCCTGTGTAAGTGAAAAATTGTTACCAAAAAAATGGGTGTTGCCTATAAGACACAGACTTAAGTTTTTATAAAAAAATGTAATCTTGGCCGGGCATGGTAGCTCACATCTATAATCCCAGCACTTTGGGAGGCTGAGGCGGGCAGATGACGAGGTCAAGAGATCGAGACCTTCCTGGCCAACATGGTGAAACCCCATCTCTACTAAAAATATGAATATCAGCTGGGCCTGGCAGTGCACGCCTATAGTCCCAGCTACTCGGGAGGCTAAGTCAGGAGAATCACTTGAACCAGAGAGGCAGAGGTTGCAGTGAGCCAAGACCGCGCCACTGCACTCCAGCCTGGGCGACAGAGCGAGACTCGTCTCAAAAAAAAAAAAAAGTAACCTTTAAAACTAACTTTTCAGATACTTATTAAACAGATGAGGAAATGAGACTAAATGAGGTTAAGTAATTTACCTCACCGATAAGGAAAGTGGCAGAGGCCAGAATTGGAACCTAAATCACAATTTCAAAGTTCCAACAACTGCACCGAATTAGCAGCAAAACTGAATGCTGCTTGTTGACTCCCCAACCAAGAGTCCTTTGTTTAAAAAAAAAAAAAAAAAAAAAAAAAAAAGCAAGCAATCAGGGAAGCAAAGATAGGAGTTAGAGAGGTAGCAGATAGGGCTGACTCTCCACTCTGCATTCCTCTGACTTTATAGCAACAGCAGCTGACAGTAAAACCAAAAACCTAAAAGCAGACAGATACAATGAAACAGTGCTGAGGAGAAACTGGAAGTGACTGGCATCTTCCTCCACAGTGTTAACCCTGTAAGAAGCAGTTCTGCATGATAGAATATGTAAATTTAAAGTTCTATCCTATTTAAATAGTATAGACAAGGCAAGTAATCGACGATTCACTTTAAGTTAAATCAAATAATCATGCTGGATCTTCTGCCATCTACACTGGTCTCCTTCATGGCTTATTCCTATCAGCCTCTCCTCCTCATGCTGTCTCTATGCACCCGTTACTGTTTTTCTACGTCAACTCTACCTAAAACTAAAGAAAGATGCAGAGCTGCATTGTTTACCAATACAACCAAACTCAATCCAAGTGACCAGCATCATGCTAAGTGCCTGTATTACAAACTTTTTATCACTTAAGATAGAAAGTGACAGAAGTGCCTGAATTGCTCTCCTGCCTGTCTTAGGTACTGAATAAAACAGACATGATACCTTCCTCAAGACATTTAGTCTTGTTGGGGAAATAAGTGTCTACTCTCTCTCGTGCACACACTCTTTCTCATACATATATAAAATTCACACACACACCCTTACACACACACTCAAGTGAGAAAAATGATACTAGAAAATTAAAATAAACTCAAGTGGTAAGGACTAAAAGTACTACTGAACTTCAGAATACTTACAGCAATAAGTAAGCCTAGTAAAGATGGTGAAGAAAATTTCATGAAAGCAAGGAAATCATAACCAAAACTTACACACAGAATGGACTGCTCTACTGAGCTCTAGGAAAAATTAATAGTATATAGCAAATGAATGTAATTGATCCTCATAAAAGAACAAGCCAAACTGACAGCATCTCAGCAGTAGAGTTAAACCTTAAGCATTAATTTCTTCCCAATATTTAATGTCACATTTGTTAGTTCTTTTCATCTAATTATAATCCTGGACAATATGCCAGTAGATAGACATGTGGTTTCAGAGGTTCAAGTAACTTTTAGAGTCAAAGGTACTTTAAAGGTCACTCAGTCCAATTCTATTTCACAAATGAGAAAACTAAGGGCCAGGAAGGTTAAATAATTTCTACGAGGTCACACAAAACTCATCCCTTACGACTTTGAAAAGTATTAAGTGTGAAGAGTTTGCTTTCTTTAAAAGGACACCGGAGACTTCTTTTACAGTCTTTGATTCAAATTTCATTTAAAACATAATACATACAAATTATTCTAAGCTCATTAAAATATCTTACAAATGGCCGGGCGCGGTGGCTCAAGCCTGTAATCTCAGCACTTTGGGAGGCCGAGACGGGCGGATCGAGACCATCCTGGCGAACACGGTGAAACCCCGTCTCTACTAAAAAAATACAAAAAACTAGCCGGGCGAGGTGGCGGGCGCCTGTAGTCCCAGCTACACAGGAGGCTGAGGCAGGAGAATGGCATAAACCCGGGAGGCGGAGCTTGCAGTGAGCTGAGATCCGGCCACTGCGCTCCAGCCCCGGCGACAGAGCGAGACTCCGTCTCAAAAAAAAAAAAAAAAAAAAATATATATATATATATATATATATATATATCTTACAAATTTAGGGTTTGCAAAAACACACTAAGTATGCAAACTCACCTTGGGACAAACCATGGATTAAAATAATTTAACACTTTAACTTCCTAACTTTTGATCATGCCATATTACCATCAGTAGCAGATCTCTCAGGGCAGCTCCCCGGTTGGGAGGGTAATGCTTCTCAACACAGGTATCCTAACTTCCCCTGCTCTTTGAATGGCAGATTCAGAGGTAGATACCTGATGCAAGCCAGACCAATAATGCTCTCTATCTCAAGAATCTGGAATTTTGAACTTTTAATGGGATAATAAATGATAGAACAGTAAAGCTATAATGGACCTTAGATATTTTCTAGTTCTCAACCCATTTTACAGATGAAGCAGTACAACGGTAAAGCAAGAGCCCCAGAGTCAATCAGCCTGAGCTCAAATTCTGTCTCTAGCATGTTCTTTTTTAGATGGATGATATTAAGTGAGTTACTTAATTTCTAAAGTTTCAGTTTCTTCCCCTGAAAAAGAAGTAGTAACACCTATATGTCCTACTGTTATAATCAGCTCTAAACCATCTACTGAGTTTAACAAAGTGCCTGGCACATGCTCAACACACTCAAAAACACACACTCAAATGTTAGCTGTGATGAACAACCTGAGGCTCAGAAAAGCTAAGCAACTTCCCAAATTACATGGCCATTTAACCCATTTAGGCATAAATGGGTTAACCCATGACAACCAGAACTAGAAACAAAAACTCCAGAACCACACTTCAGTGGTCTTTCATCTATACCACCCTAGAAACTTCTAGGCCTAACATTCAAAACTATCTATAATTTAGTATAATTCTACCTTTTTTCCAACCTAATCTCCACCCCTATTTTTACTCCTTCATTCACCAAATATTTACTGAGTGCTTCTATGTTTTAAACAGTTTCTAGTGCTGAAGATATAACAGGGATAAAAGGAATGGGAAGACAGAAGTAAAAGATGTCTGCATGTCCAAACAAAAACAGGAGAATGATACGGTCAGCAACATCAGAGTGCTATCCTCCTGAAGTTTCTAAACAGGAAGAAGAATAGGCAATGATTGACAGAAAACATCTACCATGGAAGAACCTTCCTTTGGTCTACTCAGCATCCTCAGAACTTGCTTTAGATATTCCTATGCTCAAATATTTGCTTCAACATACACCATACAACCAAACCTGAAAGCCCAAATTGTTACGACTCTCTCCAAGAAGCCTTCCCTATAACACGCAATGAATCACCTCATGCCTCTCAACTACACTAACATTTAACTTTCTCTAATGCTCTTCTGATGTCTGTCAGGTTGTCTTAACCCTGTAGTTTTTGCTAACTTTCCAGATACATGTTTTTGGACTTAATGGTTCATTTAAGTTCCATGAAATCAAAGTCTGCATCTTCTTTTATTCCTAACAACATTTCAGTAAACAGTCTTACACATACTTTTGCTATACAGAACACTTTAGTTTCCCAATATCTTATTTAGATAACAACTGGCATTTAGATAATAACTGGCATGTCATTTGCTTTTGTTAAAAGAAGAAATGCTTCATGTTTTTACAGTATCAATTTACAAAACTGCATTTTATACCCTCTCCATTATGAAACCTGAAATATATTACTGCCAATAGTAATTCTGAAAAGGTATCAAAACTGATAATATTCCTACCCTACGAATTCAAAATATCACTTAAAATATGAACATAATGGCAAAAATTAGACAACATATGAGAGGAGATATGGCAATTCAAATTAGTCATGGATCTTCTTTAAAAATAAGGTGAACCACATGATTCATGTAGACTGGTACATTCTGGTATGAAAAAGTATCTCACACAAATCTACACACACCTATAAGAGTTACTTAAAACAAGATAAAGATTTATACTGCAACCATATCTGCGTGTGCAAAGATTCTATATTTAAAGAGGCCTCTGACTCAAGAGGAAACAAGGATATAATATTTAGGTATACATAGTACCAAAGTAAGCAACCAAAAAGAATTCCTGAAGGAAGAATTTATCAAATTCTGCTAATAAATTTTATATATAGATAGATATTGGGGAAGGGGGAGGAAAGACACAAATATAGCTCTTTGAACAAAAAAAAGAAATAGAAGCCCATTCAACACTCAACAAACATTTTTCAAGCATGCATTATGTGCCAGGCACAGTTCCAGGCACTTGGAATATATTAATGAACAAAATAAGCAAAGATCTTTGCCCTTAGAGACATTATATTCTAGCAGGAAAAAAATCTAAACAATAAAATGGGACCGTTTCCCACAAATTTCTTATATGCTTAAGAAAACATAAACACGGGAATAAATATAATGGTGCCAATACAGGGGAAAGCAAAGTTAACAAACTGCTAAGAAAAAAAGAAAGAAAATCTGAAAAGCCAAGAGCAAAAGTCAGACCAAATTAAGTAATGAAAAAACTACATTTCCTAATAATTTAACAGTCTAACCAAATTGGCCACTTTTAAGCCTTCCGAAATTATAAAAAGTAAAATATTATTTACAAAAACTATAATAAACTTAATCACAGTACAGATGGTAACTCTGGGTTCTGTAAGAACCCTGAATATGCAAGCATGGTGACTATGAGTATATGCTTTTGTGACACCAATATCAAGGGTCTGAATTTCAGCCCTACACTAGCAGCAAGATCTTTCAGTTTTTCCTCTATAAAACAGAAACAGTAATAACTCATAGGGCTGTTACCAGAATTAAATGATAATCAAAAACTGGAAACAACTCAAAAATCAGAGAAATGCATAAAGATAGCATTTCAAATTCACTGGACTACTACTCAGCAATATAAAGGAACAGACTCATACAACAAGGATGAATCTTAAATGTATCATGCTGAACAAAGTAAGCTAGACACAAAAAAAGTATGATTCCATTTATATGAAATTCTAGAAAAGGCAAACTAATCTACAGCAAAAGAAAACAAATAAACAGTTGCTTGGAACTATGAGTGGAGAGAGACTAGTTGCAAAGGAGCACAAGGGAACTTTTCCAATGTTGGAAATGTTCTATATCTTGTTTTCGTGCATGTATGCATTTGTCAAAATTCATCAAACTCCACAATGTAAACAGGTACGTTTTTTGTACGTAAATTATACCTCAAAGAAAGTTTATTTTAAAAAAGGATTAAATGAAACAATATATGTAAAGCCCTTAACACAGTATCTGGAATATACAAAGTATTCAGTAAATGGCAGGTATTAGTAAAAACATCAACTACCACTATACAACACTCATAGGGAGGTGGCAGAACCGCTGGCTGCCTGATTTTTCTGGTCTAAATTCTAAGTAAACCTAAGTGTACAGTACTTGACCTAGACCAAGTGTCGTGAGGAGAACTACAAAGACCAAGTTAAAGGAGGATGCCAACTGGCAGCTCTCAGCAGAGGACAATGATAATAAGGACAGGGAAGAAAATAAGTAAAAGATGTTTCCGTGTCCAAAAGAAGAGGCTACACAGGATGACATGATTATCAACGATACAATGTTACCAATGCCCAAGAACACCTCATCACCTCATCCAAGCATTGTTAGAATGTAATCAGTCAGAATGTAACTCAAAATCTAGTCAATGACTTTGTTTATATAAACGAAGTCTAATGATAGTCCAATAGCTACACAGACGAGACAGGCCTTAATTTTAAGGGTGGGTGGGGATAGCGAGGGAATGGGAAAAAGCCATCCACGAAGGATTCAAAAGATTTTGCCAACCAAGCAGGACAGCACAGTTCAGAGACACCCGGCAACAACTGTGAATCCGTAAGCCAAAGTTGGTTTGTTGGTTACAAGCCTACTGATTCAAAAGAATTCAAACTCCTATATAAAAATAAGGAGTTAAGGACATCCAGACATTGAAAGTTACTTAAAATACAATTCAAGCGAAACACAAAACATTTGTGAAACGTATGACATTTTACTGTTGCTTAGAAATATTTATCAAGGCAGAACCATTTTTATAAATACATAATTCTCCTTAATAACAGAAGTCCTGTAAATAAGACCAGAAAAATGAATTTGCTGTCACTCATGAAAACACAAGTCTTCTGACATACATATTTAAAAAAGAAAGAAAAAGAAAAACTGATACCCCAATTGGGACACTCTGGGAAGCAAAAGACTTCAGACTATAAATCTTAACTGTTAAGGTTTGCTTAATTGATTTTAAGAACCTCCACTTTTAGCATTTATTAAAGGGGCAGAAAGGACAGGACAAAGTTAATCAGAGGTTCTGGGTTTCAACTCTCGTTTTATCAGAATTTGGATTTCTTCTTCCTTAAAATTGGGCAACTGAAGTAGGCTACTGAAAAGTATCCAGGTTTAGCACTCATGCTCTACTTTGAAAATAATTTTTTCTAAAAGAGTTAATAAAAAATTGCAAGGTGCGGCAGGGCACGGTGGCTCACACCTGTAATTCCAGCCCTTTGGGAGGCCGAGGCAGGTGGATCACGAGGTCAAGAGATCGAGATCATTCTGGTCAACATGATGAAACCCCGTCTCTACTAAAAATACAAAAATTAGCTGAGGGTGGTGGCGCGTGCCTGTAGTCCGAACCACTTGAGAGGCTGAGGCAGGAGAATCGTTTGAACCCGGGAGGTGAAGGCTGCAGTGAGTCGAGATCGCATCACTGCACTCCAGTTTGGTGACAGAGCTAGATTCAATATCAAAAATATATATATGCAAGGCGCCGCCAGGCGCGGTGGCTCACACCTATAATCCCAGAACTTTGGGAGGCCAAGGCGGGTGATCACCTGAGGTCAAGAGTTTGAGACCAGCCTGGCCAATATGGTGAAACCCCAACTCTACTAAAAATACAAAAATTAGCTGGGCGAGGCAGTGGGCTCCTATAATCTCAGCTACTCAGCGGGGCTGAGGCAGGAAAGTCGCTTGAACCCAGTTGGCAGAGGTTGCAGTGAGCCGAGATCACGCCAATCCAGCCTCGGCGACAACAGGGAAATTCCATCTCAAAAAACAAACAAACAAAAAAATTGCAACACGAGTTAAGCACTTTTATATTTTTAATGAAGCATGAAAAAGTTACTCTGTAAGTAATCTTACTAAATTAAGATAAAATACCAAAACATATGCGGCATACTAAGGACCATATATGTTGGTGATTGCAAAAAGTAATATATCTTCCAGGAGTTAACTGTTCACTCTAGAACAGATTTCCTTATTTTTGAGATGGAGTCTCGCTCTGTCGCCCAGGCCTGAAGTGCAGTGGCATGATCTCTGCTCACTGCAACTTCTGCCTCCCGAGTTCAGGCAATTCTTCTGCCTCAGCCTCCCGAGTAGCTGGAACAACAGGCGCGCACCACCGCGCCCGACTAATTTTTAGTAGAGACGGAGTTTCACCACACTGGCCAGGCTCGTCTCGAACTCCTGACCTCATGATCCGCCAGCCTCGGCCTCCCGAAGTGCTGGGATTACAGGCGTGAGCCACCGCGCCTGGCCTAGAATAGATTTCTTGACTCAAGTTCTAAAATAATAGGATCCAAGTAATTACACACAATACTGGTACTTTTAAGACCATCTTTCTTTTGGATCAAGACCCACAAAATAGCAAAAATATCCAAAGTTGTGCTTATTAGGGTTCAATGCAATTAACTATTGTACATAACATAATTTTACCTTAATTTTCCTTCCCATGGAAAACTGAGTCAAGTTTGAAACAAATAAAAGAGTTCTCACATACAAAAAAAAGTTCTCACAGCTCTAAACCTTAGAGATAAATGCTGTTTTGATGATATATATTTATATCTATGCACACACATATGTATATGTGCATGTATATATATGTATTACATATACGTTTGTATACACACACAGTTAAGTTCATCCTGATACTACGGCCATATTCATTTTCTACTGAAAATATAAGACTTTCAAGTAATCAAAGAGAAATGTGATTAAATCAGAGCAAAGTAGTAATAACAGGGTAACACAGTGAGGTCAGAACTCGACCAGCCAATCAAAGGCATAAAAGCATTTCCTGCAATATTAATAGTCAAAAGAGAAAACCAATCACGGAAACCTCGAGCTTCCTTTTGACAGCCACAGAAGCAAGAGAACCAATCCACACACACCCGAGGTTGACAATAAGGCGGGACTGCAGGTTCATTGAAGAAATTCTTGAGGGTGCAGTTACTATGAACTTCGCAAGCAAGTAACACCACTCGAGTCATAAACACTCTCTGTTAAGCCAGATATTCAACCGTCTGCAAAATTTAACCCATCGGAGAAAAAGCAGCAGTTTTCCCAAAAGGTGCTGTATTATCAAAATTACAACTGCCAATTTAGATGCACTAAGTCCTCAACTTCTAAGGATCACCTCGCAATGACAATTCTCGAGGACAACGCTACGCCGGCAGCTCGCTCCGGGGCATCCCCGGCTCCTCTCTAACACTGCGCACGGAGCACGGCCGTCTCGGCGAAGCTGTCAGAGCCCGTCCACCCCGCGCCCGGCTCGGGTCGGGTCGGCTGAACTGGCCGGCGGGCGGCTCTCGGACGCTACTACCCGGTCGGTAGTCGTGGTCCCCGCCCTCCCCCGCCGCAGTGCTGTACCGCCTCATCCCGCTGCACCGTCGCGGGCGGGGAAGCCAGGATGATTACACTGCTGGGAGGAAGATGTTTGTTTTGAAAGCGCCCTTCTACAGTCATTTCAAAGAGAACCCAATACAAAATTTAAAAGTGGAAAAAATAATCATCTTGCCTAGCCAAATAACACCCCGCCATTAATTAGCCCCGCGCCTGGGGGAGGGAGGTGGGAAGGTAAACAGAGACCGTACGCCAAGTGCGGCCAGCGCATCCCCTGCGCCATTCCCGGCCGCCGCTTACGGCAAGGCCCCCTTACGGCAGCGTAAGCAGCGCTGCGAGCTAATCACAACACTGGGACGCAACAACATGGCGGCCGCGGGCGGGCGCTACGCCAGCCGAGAGGGTTTACGCTACTCCGCCGGCGTAGAGTCCCGTGCGTTAGAGCAGCAGCGGCGCCCTCCAGCGAGCGTAAAGCGCTCTGTGAATGGCGAGGCCCGACTGACAAAGGGGAGGGGGGAGGAGGGAAGGGGGGGTAATAAACACTCGAGTCCCTACCGATTCCTCCTCCTTCTCCATCCCGGTGGGCATCTGGGGCACGGCCCGGTTGATGGAGACGCAGTCGTTGAGATCAGGCATGTCCTTGCCGCGGTAGATAGGCAGCGGCTTGGCGGCGTCCAGCGCCCGCGCTCGGAAGGAGAGTTTACTCATTGTCTCCCCGCCTTACAGGAACAGCCCGGGCGGCGGCGGCGGGGCGGGCGGGGAGGGGGGGAGGACTCCCGCCGCCTCCTCCACCTCCTTCCTCAGTGCAGCGCGGCCGGCCCGCTCCTCCTCCTCCTCACTGCCCCCGGCCACAGCATGGGCGCCCACCCCGCCCGAAAACAGCCCCCCGCCGCCCGCGGCCGCTTCCACACACTAGATCCGCCGCTCGCCCGCCCGATCCGCTCCCTGCGCCATGGCCAACATGGCGGACATTACCACAGCGGCGGCGAGCGATCCCGGCAGCCCGCGCGAGAGCGCGCCCCCGCCGCGGGAACGCGCCTCGCCCTCTCCCTCCCTCCCTCCTTCCTCTCCCTTCCCCTCCCTTGCCTGCCCACCCACTCTCTACGCGGCGCTGCCGGCCCGCGGGAGCGTGCTGGTCTCGGTCCGCTCCAGGCAGAGGGGGCGGCTGCGGCGCCCCTCCGCTCGCCGGCCGGTGCTTTCGCTGTGTGGCAGGTGCCAGGTGCGCAAGTTCGCCCGCGCCCGGGAGCGTGCGCCTCTGCCTCCGCCGCCCGGTCATCCCTCTCGCTGGGTGTCCCGCAGGAAGGCGCCGGGCAAAGACTGCTGCGCTGAGCAGCGCGTGTGTGCAGAAGTCCGGGAGCGGGAAGGGAAGATGTCGACCCGGACCCCACTAGCCATCACCCAAGCCTGTACTCGGACAGCGCTTATCCCCCAAGGCGCCCTGAGCGCAGGCTAATTCGCATCCTCCGAGGCGCTCATCCCGGAGAGGTGCGACAGGTCTCTCCCATCACTCTGCTCCGAGGGGCGCCGCGCTGCTGGTGCCAGCCCTCTCCGCCGCCCTCCCCTCCGTACCTGTCCGAAAGAGCTCTCCAAGGTGCAGCAGCGCGCTAGTCCTCGGCTTCGCGAGGAGGACGCTCAGGGCAGCAGTAAGGGTTCATGGTTTGAGGCTGCCAGATGCAACAAGTGAACTTAGGTTCCCTGTCACCGAAACTTCGGTACAGCTGTTTAGTGGATGGTAGGTATTTCTCTGAGTTCAAAAATAGTAGCTTTACTAAAAGTTCAGCTTCTAAAAATTTAACCAAGGCAGCACACATTTGCGAAGTAGCAGATGTGTGTCAAATGTGGGGTGCTGTGGAAGACTCGAAGAAGTCTGAGAAAAGGTTCCTGCCTCAGAGAGCTTTCACCGTAATGGAATGCCAGGACTGCTGGAAAGATGAGTAACAGTAAGAGATGTAAATAGTTAAAGAAAATGACAGCTGGAAAGATAAATGACAACCGAAAAAAAAGTGTAAATATTTTAAGAAAACAATACAAGAGATGACACAGGCAGTAAGTAGGACATGATTAATTACCAAACGAGATCTAGGCAATAATTGTGAGAGTTCAGAGAAAGGAGGCATGACTACAGCCTAAACAGGTTAGAGAAAGTTCTCAAGAGGAGGGAAAATCAAGGTGACTCAAATAAGTACTAGCTATTGTTGACATCCACCTGGTTTAGCCAGGAGGCTCTTGGTTAGTCTTTAAGCATTACACATTTCTCACAAAACCGTACAAAGAGAGTTTTTAACACATTTTACCATTTTCTAATAATCGATCAATACTCTGCCTAACTCAGAGAAAGGCAGATGATTTCCTAAAGACCAACAGTGAAAAAATTGATTCCCACTGTTATTTCTATGTGACGTTAAAACTATATCTCTTCCTCTATTACGTCCTTCTTCCCCTTAACTTCCTCCCCTCCCCCTTTTTCCTCATCTTCCTCTTTCCCTTTTCTCTCTACAGTCTCCTCGTTTGAAGGCAGAATGGTGGATATAGTATTCATGGTAGTATCCAAATAGTCTAACCAGTCTGTCCTAGCAAAACTCCGAGTATTGTTTAGTGGGGCTTCAGTGTTTTTCATCCACTTTGTTGTTGGAAACAATGGAGGTGCTGTGACTCATTTCTTGTAAGCAGTACCTTCCTCAAGCTTATGGGCATGTCCTGCTCTCTAAGTGCTACCTCTGGAACAGTTCCAATCCTCTGTAAGCAAGAACAAGAAGTTCTTGGGAGGGGGTCAGCACTGGGTTCAAGCCTGAAAGGGAAGAAAAAAGCAATAGTTGAAGAAATGAGTCATCCAGAGCTTTCATCTGGATGGCCAGCCCTCCTCAGGTTCAGAAAGGATAGCTTTCTTCTAGTCCCTGTGTTTAGTTTTACTGTTTCTCTCAGAAAAGGAAATATTGACTATGTGTAATATACCAACCATTGTAGCAACATGTTATATATATTATCTCAACTAGTTGAATTCCACTTAATTCTTATTATAACTCTATGAAAAAAAATATAATTTTACCAGTAAGAAAACTGAGCATCAGATAATTTGCCAAATTTCAGTTCCAACAATTTGCAGAACTGGGCTCACATTCAGGTCTGACCTGACTCCAAAACTCTTGTTTTCTCAGTGGTGCTACCCTGCTATCCAGGCTCCTCAGTTTATTGACCAGTCAGCATTCTAGAGCTGCTAATTCAAAGTTGATTACTAAGACCTTCCAGCCAACGGCCAAGAGAGCACATAAGCCAGAGTCTAAAGTTGCAGTAGACCAAGGAGGGCAGGAACAACATCTGTCTGTCAATCACTGTATCCCCAGTTCCATGCCTCACATATGGCAGGCATCTAAAGTATATTTGTTAACTGATATTCCATGAAGAAATTCACTGATACTGACCCCATGCCGCTCTAGCTTATAGTTCACATATCTTACTGGCCTGTCCCCTGACCTAGCTATTGCTGCCAATATTTGTTCTTACTGTGGCCTACCCTGTTGTCCAGCTTCCTACCTTTGGGCATAGAAATTTTAGAACCAATTAATGTAATTCAAAAACAGCTTTTTGAAACCTGGAATTTACAGGAAGGAATTTTTTGCTGTAGTAGTTGTTTCTTTATTGTTCTTTTACTTTGACCACGTAAACGATTTCTTCCCCAAATCTCCATTTTCTTCTCGCCCTGTAGGCAATGATTATAGAGCTGGGAATAAAACCGTTTGAGGCAAATAACACAATATGCATTTCAACGGAGACACAGCCTGTGTTTTCTTGGCTTCCAATTCAGTGCCCAAGCCAGAATGCCTCTGTTCACATTTGGAAAATAACTTTTATTTCTATGCAAATATTACTTTTCATAAAGTTTATTTCTGACTGATTTGTTGAATACTCATATAATTGTTAGTGCTAAAAACAAAAAAACTTCTTATAAAATAAAAAATTCTTTTATGAAATATTTTTTATCAAGACCTGCTTCAAATGGGTGTGTAGCCTTATAATAGCCTATTTTAATTTCCACATACAATGCGCTGAGTACAGTCATTCTAAAATCAGTCCACTTCAGATATGCTCTACACCAATTCCAAATGACATGCATTTAGCCCAGCAAGCATAATATATAAGCACCCAAGAATTAAAACCAGTTTTAAAGCCATATCAAAATAAAATCACTGTTTAAATTAGAATAAATGTCAAGTAACTGTTAGAATTAGGATTACATTCCAGTGTCCATCTCCCAGTACTATAATCAAGGCAGGCAACTTCCAAATAATGGACAAATTACTTTTTGAAAGGAATCTTAAAACTAGTAAACAAGTTGCTATTCAACTGTTTCAGAGTTTTTGTAGATGTCACGTTCTTTCTAATTGGCTCCTGGTTTCAGCAAAACCAATTGAAAGTTAATTGAGTTAGTATGTGAACTGCATCTCCACCCCTCCCCGTTATGTTCCCAGGAATGAGCCTAGTACTAATAAAGCTTCGTTGTTTTCCATATGTAATCTGAATGTGGGGTATGCATTACAATCGACTGGAATCAGTTCCGTGGTTCCAGTGCCCTTTTCTGAGGCAGCTCTGCGTCTTTGAGACGTAGGTACAGAGACTACACTGAGAGGTGACCTGCCAAACATCTACTTCTATCTCTGCATCTGCCACAGTGGGAATAGGAGATGGTAAATAAAAATTTGTGACTGTCGCTCAGTTCTGTCGCAGCATCACTCCTCTCAGACCTGGTTGGAATCACAGGGTGCCACCTTGTGTATAAGCTGACAATTTACTTCCCAGTTCCACAAAGGATCCAAATAGACTCCAAAATAATCAGCCTGAAAGCTCTGCATTTTGTTAACTAAGAAAAAAAGAAACAGATTTGAAAACACACAGCTCCAGAGGGTCCACAACACCCAATCTGAATTGCACTGACAGGCTGTCTCATTTGTTGCCCAACCCCTGACCGTAAAACACACCCAGTGCTCCACATTTGGAATAGATTGATGCTGCTCACTCAGGCTTTTGGATGGGGATAAGAGAAATAAGCAAAGCTCTTGTGACGAAGCTAATGAATCTGACTTGGACAGTTATGTGTGTCCAAACAGCAAGCAAGCTATGTAGATGTAATTTTAGAACTTTGGATTTTTTTTTTTTTTTTTTTTGGAAATGGAGTCTTTCTCTCACCCAGGCTGGAGTGCAGTGGTGCAATCTTGGCTCACTGCAACCTCCGCCTCCTGGGTTCAAGCAATTCTCCTGCCACAGCCTCCTGAGTAGCTGGGATTACAGGCACATGGCCACCACGCCTGGCTAATTTTTGTATTTTTAGTAGAGACGGGGTTTCGCCATGTTGTTCAGGCTGGTCTCAAACTCCTGACCTCGTGATCCGTCCGCCTCGGCCTCCCAAAGTGCTGGGATTACAGGAGCAAGCCACGGTACCCAGCCTGGACTTTGGATTTTTGAGAGGCACTAGGTTCCATTGAGCTGATGAATATGAGCCTACTTATTTTAATAAAATAAGTAAAATAATTATTTTTAAAAATAAGTCCTTATTTTAATAAAATTGGATGATAGTGAGGTTTTAAAAATGGCTGAATTTGGAACAGGAATACAATTGTTGGAGCAAGGCCATGGAAGATAAAAAATAGGATCCTTTCCAATCCAGCTACCTTGCCCTCGAGAAATTCCACACTTGGAAGAAACCCACTCTAAATTCAGCACAGCTGTCATTCAGCTGAAGCCACTATTACATTCATGGAACTAGCTGGATGATTCATACTATTTTCATAAGGGTGTTGGAGTGGAGATCCCGGGGCTTTCGGGGCTACAGGTGCACACCCACTGTTGGTTTAGGGCTCCTGAAATGTATATTCTCAGCTTCTGTCTCCATTGGTGCATCCTGTTCTCCTGAGGCATCTCTGAAAGGTAACTTGGAAGGTTGTTTCTATCCCTGTGAAGGCAGTTTAGTCTCATTGACTTTGCTGGCCTGTCTCAGACAACAAGCAGGCTCAGAGAACTGAGTTCACTGGGGTCCAAGAGTTAGCTAAGAGGAGTCCATTGTCAGGAAACTTGGGTTGCTAGTCTAAACGTGGTTCTTCTCACCTATTTTGTAAGTCTCTACCACCAACAAAGGATTAAATGTTTATAACCACAGATTTGTGAATGGCGTATGCAGCTGGAAATCTGAATTGAAGAAAATCAGTGAATTGATTTAGTAACAGCCATGCCTTATTGATCTGATCTTTGTTGTCCCCTAGAACAAAATAACCTGTTTCCTAAGAAAAAGGTTCTGATAGTAGCATATTGAGAGCCCCCTAAATTCCACAGTGACTTGTTAGGAGGTAGAAAGGAAAGCAACTTTGTTTTCTCCAAATTAGAAAACAGATTTACTTGTCTTTCCTCAGCTATTAAAGGGGACTTTGGCAGGGAAAGAAACAGAGACCATTGAACTAAAACACACTAATTACCTAGAAGTTTACTGACTCACCCACACCTCTCACCTTGTTTCAGAAAGGATTTCAGGTGGCTTTTGAGAGATGCTAAAATACGCTAGGATAGCATTTGGGCTCTAAATTTCCTAGTAACACGAAATTAGGAACCTTGTCAGCTTCACAGCTCACAATATCCATTAGATAAAATGACTGCTCAGGAGAGTTACAGTTATTCCTGGTCCTCATTGCAATGTCCAAGAGTCTTTATAAATAGAGCAACTAGGTGATATAACAGATATTTCAACAGTATTCTTACAATAGATACAAAAGGGGCATCCAAGGGCTGTTTCTTATAGTGACCCTCCATATACACTGACGGCATTATATGCAATCCAGCACAAGCAATTCTGCAGAGGTTAGAATGGAGCTGGATGTCTGAAGCCATGAGCCCCACCCCATACAGATCTGGGGGTATGAATGGATACTACGGCCCCAGGCAATCCTGCCTGAAGATTGTTTTTCTCTCAGCTGTTTCCTGATAAACTGTGCTGCTGAGAGCTCAAAATTGTGCACTATTACGATTGCCTGAAGTGTAGCTCTTCTAAATGCCCAATTAAGGGCAGGCCCACATGCCTTAAATGACTGTGTTGTGGAGGATATTTTCTGGAAAGAAAGAAGCTTAACAAGAACCAGTGCCTGAATAGAAAGCTCTCGTCCCACTCTTGCAATGAGCTAAGGGTGTATCCACTGGCAAAGCCAAGATGTAATTTGACCTTTGCATAAGCAAGGTGTGCATTGCTATCTCAGGTTAGATGGCATCAGCGGGTAGGGAGGTAGGGAAAGGTTGTTCTTGCACACTGCATCCGTGTGAAGGTTGTCCTCTGGTTGGTATAGCCATTGTTTGCAAGCTTTGTTTTCTAGCAGTGGATGCTGCTTCCAATGCTTACATTGTGCCTCTGCTTACTTAGAAAGAGAGCTGCCCCATCTGTAACTGCTGCTTCTCGAGGGCAGCTTTTGTAGCCCAGCAGACTGTGCAAAGCTGGTTTTGAAGGAAACTGAGTTTCAGAGTGTCCTCTGTTAAAGGAGTACATTAGGTCCTCCTACTTGCCATACAAGGGACACTTATGTACTAAGTCCCGGGACACTTATGTACCAAGTCCCCACCTTTCACATTACCAGTGCAGCAGTTCTTCTAGCACTGTGCATTCCCCTGTAGGGCTGGTACATAGGCCCATAGCTACCGATGATGCAGACCTGCCATTTTAGGAATATCTTGGGAGATCTGCATGGGCAAAGGGACTCCAGAAGTGGATGTCAGTTTGAGAACCAATTTTCACCACCACATTGATGCCTTCTACTAGGTTTGAGGGCGGTTATAGCTTGGTCTGGAGCTTGGTACCTGAAGGCCCTACTTTTATGGTCTTTTCTCCTACAACTTCTCTACTTCATGGGAATGAAATGGCTTAAATAGCATGTGCCAGCCCATGTATGAAGTGACGCCAGTCATTTAAAATGTGCCTGAGTGACTAACAAAGAAAACAACATTTGAAACCTATTTTAGGTATAGAGATAAGTCTGGAATATTTTACCAAAATATTCCCCTGAGTGAGAGAAATGAGATTGCAAGGAAAGGATGATGGTAAAAAGAAATACTTACTTTTTACTTTATAAACCTCTCTGTTATTGTTCTCGATAGATGGTTTTAAAAACTCATTTTAAAGAATTACAGTCTGGTAGGCCAGGCAAGGTGGCTCATGCCTGTAGTCCCAGCACTTTGGGAGGCCGAGGCAGGAGGATCATGAGGTCAGGAGATTGAGACCATCCTGGCTAACACGGTGAAACCCCGTCTCTACTAAAAATACAAAAAAATTAGCTGGGCCTAGTGGCGGTTGCCTGTAGTCCCAGCTACTCGGGAGGCTGAAGTGGGAGAATGGTGTGAACACGGGAGGCAGAGCTTGCAGTGAGCCAAGATCGTGCCACTGCACTCCAGCCTGGGTGACAGAGCAAGACTCCGTCTCAAAAAAATTTAAAAAAATTTAAAAAAAACGAATTACAATCTGGTAATAGAGCCGGCGTGGGCTTTGAAGAGAGACAAAGCTGGTCTCCCTGTGTTCTATGACCCTTGTTAAATTACTGCAGCTCTGTGAACCTCTGTTACTTTGTGAAATGAATATAATGTGCCTATCTCACGGGCTTCTTATGAGAAGTAGATGAAATAACATGATACAAATTGGCTAACACAGTGCCAGGCACACAGGCCCAATCAACATTAAAGCTACTGTTTTTATTCCTTTCCCTCTATGTTTTTATTTACATGGCTTGAGGTGATTAAAATTAGATAAAATTAGAACTGTAGCACATAGGAAAAATGAAATCTTGAATTTCTACTCCAGTTTATGGTTCATTCTAAATTCTTGAAAACTAGAGCAAACTGAACATACACCCTCCCACCCCTCCCCACTCCCAGTTGACACTTTATTCCCTAGCTTTGTTTGGGGCTCATCAACTACCCAAGAACAGAGTGGAACTATTATTCAAATCGGCGTGGCCATAGGGCCCTGCCAAAAAGATGACATTAGAGCCTTCAAAATGGGAAGATCATATCTTTGTTGGAGAGACACATTTATATCTAAATACTTAATCGACTCTGAAAAGTCAGATATGTTTCTCATTGTGCAAAAGTTCTCTTCAATAACTACAATGAGATGAATCACATGACCTTAAGACTGGATTTGAGGGGAGGGATTTTGCTTTTTCTTCCGTCTTCCCTCTTACCCTGTCTCCTTTGCCATTTCTTCCTTCCCTCTATCCTCCTCTTAATTTATGAAATTCTAAAGATAATTTTAAAAGTCCAGATTTCTTTCTGAACAGCAACATGGTTAACTCCTATTCGAAATCAGAAAGAGCTAGGCTACTTACCCATGAAAAATCCCCCCATAATCCATGGACTGGCTGTGTCTGAGTTTATGTTCACCTGCAAAATAAGGCTACTGTGTTCACAAGGAATATTAGCAGGAGTCATTATACAACATATATAACATAGTGGGACGATTTCCAAAAGAATTTACAAATGATGTTTGAAAATGCTTGTCTGATTGTTTTTAACAGATATTTATCCTAATGTGTCCCCATCTACATATCCACTGGTTTAATAAAGAGTCAACATCTCTTGGAGTCAAATCTGAGTGAGCCAGAGCCATTTGAGTACATGCTCTTCTTTTTTTCTTTTCTTTCTTTCTTTTTATGGTAATAAAAGAAGGAGATAATAACACTCGTTTGCTTATATGATTTGTAAACTAACTCTGAAAGTCTTTCCAAAAGAAAAGTTCCCAAAATGTGGTAAGTTTACCCAAGTCTTTGCTTTGAAGGAGCATACTGATCTAGATGTATGTATATCGCTGTGCTTACTAAACCGGGCCCATCACTTACTGACCTTCTGTCCTTTTTATTATCCACTGATAAAATTTAATTAAGGAGAAAAAGATTGGAACATCAGGCTGGTAGCCTTGGTTTTACTAATCTTTCCTGACTCCTGAGAGGTGAGAAAATTCTCCAAACAAGAGATTAGCCAAAATAGAATAATAAATATCCTGCTTGACTTTGTGTTCTCTGGCAGGATATTTTATTCTTTGTTAGTTTTATGAATTTATGAACAGTTCTGAAGGCATTCTATGTGAATAAGCTTAAATCAAGCTTGATTTTTTCATATGTTAATTTTATTTTTTTACTTATTTATTTTTAGAGACAGGGTCTTGCTCTGTCACCCAGGCTGGAGTGCAGTAGCATGATCATGGCTCACTGTAACATAGAACTCCTGGGCTCAAGCAATCCTCCCACCTTAGCCTCCTGAATAGCTAGGACTACAGGTGCTCACTACCAAACACAGCTTGCTTATTTATTTATTTATTTATTTATTTATTTATTTATTTAGAGACAGGGGTCTCACCACATGGCCTAGGCTGGTCTTGAACTTCTGACCTCAAGCAATCCTCCCACCTCAGCCTCCCAAGGCTCTAGGATTATAGGCATGAGCCACTGCACCTGGCTTATATGTTAACTTTAATGTAACCTTTAAGTGTATAGATTTTATTACTTATAGAGTAATCTTACCCAAATTACAAATAATTTGCCATTACGTGAAATAGAAAAGAGGAAATAACCCCAAAATGCTTAGAATTGAGAATGTAAACTTTGTTTTCATCCCCAAATCAAAGATATGTTTCCCACCCTAGAAGGTGATGCCTGCTCTAAATAGTACAGCTAACAGCCCAGAGCAAGCACAATTATTGGCTTCTCTTCTGCCCTCTAGCCTGATCTATAGCAATAAATTCCCAGGGTGGCCATGCAATTACACACAACATGATCACTATCACAGCAGGCCCAGCTAGATATGGATACACAACATGATCACTTACCCAGTAGGCACCGTTCAATATGGTTAGACAACATGATCACTACACAGCAGGCCCTTTTCAGTATGGATTCCTAACATGGCCATGACGAATATACCAGGCACCTTGCATGCAACTGAAATGCAACCACCATCCCTGCAAGAACAGCTTGATGGGGACACATGATATTATAACTAACTCCACGTGTGCACTCAGGTGTAGATACTCTGCAGAAGGTTGTTTAGCACAGCAGGCTCTGCCATAGAAAAATTTGACCGCAGACAGAGCAGGAACAGATATGGCCTTGCAGACAAGCTGTGATAGGACCTCCCAGTGGGACTGCTAACATGGCAGGCAATATTCTAAGTTTAGCCAAGTGCCAGTAAGAAAAAGCCTAATGATGAACAAAAGATCTGTAATTTACAAAACATCACAACAAACGGACCTGAAGAAAAAGACAAAGAGCACACTGCTTATGTTGAGTGTGGATTTTCCCGCATCCACACCACCAGCGCCCGTGGCAGAAAAGAACACATTTGACATTATCCTGCTACTCTCATGAGAGCAGATCCTTTTGATGGAAGGTGGTATGTCTCTGAGCTGCTTTGATGTGTGTGAAAATACACCAACTTTTTTGTGTGTAGTAACATCACCAACTGTTATGTACAATACGAAAGAAAAGACTTTGAGGAAAATAAATGAAGTATTTCTTTTTTTGCCAGTTTTAAAGAAGCAAATGGATTTGCCAGTTTGAAATCAAATTAACAAAAAGGGAGAAATTATTTTATCAAAAAGCTTTTCATTTATTTTTAAATGATACTACTCTCATAGACTCCAATTTGGCTGATCTGGAATGTGGCCCAGAAATATACATTTAACAAATATACCAGGTGATTCTTCATCAGAATATTTT